>NC_138773.1:298665283-298869276 GCF_965119305.1 Pelophylax lessonae | reverse complement strand
AGAGAAAGAAAGAGAGAAAAAGAGAGAAAGAGAGAGAAAGAGAGAGAAAGAGAAAAAGAGAGAAAGAGAGAGAAAGAGAGAGAAAGAGAGAAAGAGAGAAATGCCCTCTAGTTCCTCCTGTTTTGAACTGTATTGTAACTGTATTGTAAGTGTAGTACATGGAAAGTCCTATTTTCGAGATTAGTAGGCTTATTTGGCAGGAAATCAGGTGTCAAGAATTCAAAAATAGTCAAAACACTGCAAATTTCTGCTGCATCTGTAGCCCAGCCTTGTACATCTCCTAAGGCCATAGGCCTGAATATCCCACTTCCTGACACTGAACGAGTTAAAAATCAATGTACACAGTAAAATGAGAGTCAGATTTCCCTTTGCTGAGAGGAGGTCATTAATCTTATCAGATTTTCCATAAAAATCAAGACAACACTGACACACAAATTTAATTTCCTCTGGCACAGTTTTCTTTTCTTTTGCCATTATTCTGAATGATGTTATAAACTTTAACCGGCCACAGTGGGACGTTATGAGACCACAGTAAATTTTAACAAAGCCATAACACCATATCTATCACGGGGAACAGCGTTTGCAAGTTAGCCAAACATTTTTTTTTTTTTGAGTCAACACAATAAAAACTCTATTATTCAATTCAGCAATCTTTGTTATTTACATAGCAATATAAAAAGATAACCACACTTATGCATTTTGGTCATTCTTGGCATGCATTTTGGTCATTCTTGGCATGCATTTTGGTCATTCTTGGCATTAATTTGAGCAATAGCTATGATTCACGTGTATAAATCTTCAATGTTGAATATTGGACTCTCAGACATTATACATTTGAATCCTAATATTTACAACCCTCTTTGCATGGCTAAAAGCAGACAAACCAATGTCTCTTGGGGGGGGGGGGGGGGGGGTAAGAGGCAGGTAGCTCAATATAACAGTGTTTAAGCTCATTTACACTGGAGTACAAGCTCTAAACCCTCACCATGTTAATTCTAACCAAGCAATGATATTAGAGTATAAAAACTTGGATCACATTCTAACAGAAGCTTTGCGTTTACATGACCCCTCGCATGGGAGCAGCAAAGGCAGCCCAATGCCCCTCGCATGGGGGCGGCAAAGGCAGCCCAATGCCCCTCGCATGGGGGCGGCAAAGGCAGCCCAATGCCCCTCGCATGGGGGCGGCAAAGGCAGCCCAATGCCCCTCGCATGGGGGCGGCAAAGGCAGCCCAATGCCCCTCGCATGGGGGCGGCAAAGGTAGTCTCCCAAGACCTGCTGAAGAAGCTCAACAGAGGGGGTAACGCATACATGTGGGAGGAGCGGTTACTCAGGACGTTTTTATCGATTGTGTGTCAGCATGGAGAGCGGATGATATGCATGTTTTTTCACACATTTATGGGAGTATTTTAACCCCGTGTTGAGTATTATAATAAATATTTATAGTAGAGAGCACTATGGTTCATATTATGGCAGCACATAACTGAGACCCCAAGAGGAGGTGAACATGGTTCAGGGACGTTCATTGGAGGCATATCCCCATGGCATCCTGAGAGAAATCCTAACAGGTGATTGGAACTCTGTAGTGGGGTCAATTTTGAGGTGAGCAGCCATTCTAGTCAGAGGTGGTGGTCACTGAATTCACTGGATCACATTTTTTTTTAATTATCGAACTATTTCTTTGAGTTGCACAACACTGGAATTCCTACATAGAAAAAACTGGGGACTTTATTTGATTTATTTTTTATTGCATTAGGTTATTGATTGTATTTCATAGTTGTTGCGCTACACTGATTAGGTTATACGGATTTTAGTTTGCGTGGGAGTGGCCAGGCAGCCCGATACTCTGCGTGGGAGTGGCCAGGCAGCCCGATACTCTCTGCGTGGGAGTGGCCAGGCAGCCCGATACTCTCTGCGTGGGAGTGGCCAGGCAGCCCGATACTCTCTGCGTGGGAGTGGCCAGGCAGCCCAAAGCAGCTTGCCTGGGAGAAGGTAGACACCTCAAACAACAGCACTTTGCCATTATACTGATCCAATGGCTTTTAATACTAAGTGAATCTCAGAACCTAATAAGTACCCAGATCAAGAAAGTCAAACGTCCATACATATATACACAAATGATGGTGTCTACATGGCTCAAAGTATTTAAAAGGAACCAAACATCAGACATGTTTCTGCATGCATACATGTGCAAATATAAAAACACATCAAGGCAATTATTACCGCTCACAAAGATCAATATAAACGATGCCCTCATCTGCTTTACTCATCAGAAAGACTGAGCCATCTTTGTTTAGGCATCAATGTCTACATCCTGGACTAAGATGCTGGCTCACAGATGAAATGCTACAAATCCTAGTATCTGCAGTTCTTAGCTGTGTTCGCAGGAGTCTTAGAAACAGACCCTGCTGTCTCACCTTGTGACTGACTATAAAGTTACAGTTTGCAGTCTAACCACTTGGAGAGAAGAGACTGAAGAAATGTTTCCTCCTGCCTGCAGCAGGCTGATGACATCTTAGCCTAGGAAGACTAACTAAACTAGAGCACCAGGCCTAGTTTTTTCTCTCTCTTTTTTTTTTTTTTATAAATTTTTTTTTTGTTTGGAGATTTATTCGATAATGATATGGTGGCTGTGCTGTTTATTATGGCATTTCAATAATGTATTCATACAGAAAATGCTGAAAGATGCATCTAATCAAAAAAAATAAAAATCACAACATCACAAATCACATGAAATTATCACTTTCAAGAGGAAAGGGCAACCTTTGTGTTTCTTATGGGTGTGGACAGCCCCCGTATTTCTGTGATAAAGGGTTCTTCCTAAGCATATAAAATGAAACGCATTAAATTCAGCATATTTATATTGTCTGAAAACGCTCAATGAGCAGGAAATCCCCCTCTCAATTTCGAAGCTCCTGGATGATCTGCTGCCTATGTATTTTGTACAAGACACCAGAGTCGTATATTGGAAGAGCCTTAATTTTACAGAATGTAACTTGCCTGCTCTTACACAATCGGCATCCCCAGAAGACAGGGGCAATTTATAGGGCCCCAACGCTCTCACAGTGATTTTGTCAATCCATCATGTAGTCCCGGAATCTGTCAAACGAGACAGAAGTCTAGCAGCCCTACAGATTACAAATGATGTGTCTGCTGAATAATACAATATTCCGGGTCACATCTCAACTTTTATTAGATAAAAAATAGATTACAAAAGCATAACCTCTTTAGTGAGGCAGGGACCCGAGAAGAACTGCAGTTGGCTCACCAGCGAGCCTGGTATCCATTTACGCACACAGATGTCCTAACATGGAGGAAAAACTGTGAAAGTAGGTGTTAACTCCAGACAGCTAAGGAACCCCTTTCAGCTTTAGTACCTTTATTCCTTCAAAAGTCATAACACTTTCCAATTCATATAGAGCAAACAATCTAAAATCTTAGACAGAGAGGAGCGCCGCATCGTCATCATTCATCGCCGCGGACCGCACTGCAGGCGGTCACCCTCTCTTCGGTCCAGTCCCGAGGCATTATTTTAGACGACCTATGTAAGTGCACCCTGTCATTTTTTTAATAAATGTTAAGAAGAAGGTACTGCACTATTGTCTGGTCTATCTTTATGAGATACCGTGTGGACATATTCACTGGCACCAGAGGGGAATCATCCAGATTGAGGTCGCCCAGGATAGAGAGCACTTATCATTCAGGAGAACCCATGATTAGTCCTATACCATCTATTATCTGGTAAGAGGCTCATCCTCTTGTTTGAGTGGTGCCCTATAGCTCACATCCTCACCTGAGCACCTTTTCCTCATCTGGATTCTTATTCATACGCCCTTAAGTTCTGTTCTCTGGTAAGGGGCCAGTCCTCAACATGGTGGTGGGATCATCTGCACCTTAAAAGTTGCTGTGAACATTTCACCTGGATATCTTCGTATCTACTATAGATATTGTTTTGGACTTTATGCACCTTAACTTTTCGTTTTATTTTTATTTCACCCATACCCGAGTGTCATTTTGAATTTCACATTGTTGATTGACCAACTGCTTTTGCCCTTGAGGCTTATTAGTTTACCAGTTCACTGTATGATATGTATTAGTTTTGTGACTATTGTATTTGCATATTATTGTATTGGTTCACTTCAACCTGATCGGTTGACATTAAGACCCCGTTCACACTGAGTCGACCTGTCAGGCAACTTGGTCGCCTGCCATAGAGAAGCTGTGGACCCGTTCTAATAGGAGCGACACAAGTCGCTCCGACTTAGAAAAAGGGTCCGGAGCTTCTTTGGGGCGACCCGGAGCGACCTGCATTGACTTCAATGATATGAAGTCCGTGCCGGCCGCTCCGAGGTCGCGGTGCGAGCTGCGCACCGCCACCTGTGAGGTCGCCCAGCAATTAGCGTCGCCCCAGTGTGAATGGGGTCTTAGGAGTTTAGCGCACCTGCTTTTTTATTTATATTAGTTTCAACATGCCAGTTGATCATGTAGGAGTGTCACATCTATAAGCTGAAAGGTGGTGGGGCTAAAACGTACCGTGCAGTGATTGTCACTGCTACCACCAAAAGGTGGTGGTTTTTTTGCTCCAAAGATCACTCAAAAGGTGAACCAATAGATTACATGGTCCCTTACTGAATGAAAAAAGATGGATGCAATTCTTAACCACTTGCCGACCGCCTACCTGTAAATATACGTCATTAGTTTGACATCAAATACCAGGTTTTGGCTGCAGCTAGATGTATTTTTTTTTTTCCTCGCCTCAGGCAGCCGGTTTTCCAATAGACATTTTTCTTCTAGTTGGACAACAGACTTACCTTTCTGAAACGCACAAATGTATCGTCACAGAACAACACACATCTAGGTGAAGCCCAAATTCAGCCAAAACGTATTCCCATTTTGGACAGATTAGGGAGGCCATATTTAAAATATTAAAGGTTTTGCATTAGGGTTGCCACCTCATCCCTTTAATCCAGGACACATATATAATTACACAGGTTCTGTGGCTGATTAAGGTGGTAATTAAATTCACTTGGTGCCTTATGTGCATTATATCAGCCTCAGAACCTGTGTAATTAAAATGTGTCCTGGATAAAAAGGGATGAGGTGGTAACCCTAGCCCCGATCCTCCTTCTCGAGTGTCCCACCGGTGCTCCTTGCTCCTCCCCCTCGACCAGCGCCCCCAATGGAAAACAGTTAGCTACGGGGCACTGATGCAAGCTCCTTGCATGCGCATAGGTTGAATTGAGCTGTGGCTCGCCCTCCGCTTTCTCTTAATTGGCTTACTGGCTATGACTGACAACAGTGGGAGCCAACAGTCACCACCAATGTGGACAGACACCTGGGACAACCTGTGCACATCGCTGGATTAAGAGAGGGCTCAGGTGAAGGGCTGTTGCACACAGAAGGTTTTTTACATTCATACATACAATGCATGAAGGTAAAAAACTTTCAGCCTTCAGAACCACTTTAACCACTTAAGCCCCGGAAGATTTTACCCCCTTCCTGACCAGGGGGTATTTTGCGATTCGGCACTGCGTGACTTTAATGGACAATTGCGCGGGCGTGCGACACTGTACCTAAAACGAATTTGATGTCCTTTTTTTCCCACAAACAGAGCTTTCTTTTGGTGGTATTTGATCACCGATTTTTTGATCATGCGCTATAAACAAAAAAAGAGCGACAATTTTGCAGAAATAACAATATTTTTCACATTTTTTTATATGAAATTCCCCCCCAAAAAAAATGTAAAAATCAAAATTTTTTTACATTTTTGGCCAATTTGTATTCTGCTACATATGTTTGGTAAAAAAAAAAAAAATCACAATAAGCGTATTTTGATTGGTTTGCGCAAAAGTTATTGCGTTTACTAACTAAGGGAAAGATTTGTCATTTTTGTTGTTTTTTTTTTTTTTTTTAAACTAGTAATGGCAGCGATCTGCGATTGTTTTTGCGGTACTGCGACATTGCGGCGGACAGATTGACTGACATTTTTGACACTTTTGGGGGTACCAGTGACATTACTGCAGTAATCAATGCTATACATATGCACTGTTACTCTAAAAATGACACTGGCAGGGAAGGGGTTAACTTTATTGGAGAGGGAGGGGTTAAGTGTGTCCCTAGGGGCGTGCTTCTAACTGTGATTGGATGTGGCTAGTGGTGTAATATCACAGATCAACGGTCCTACATAGAAGGACCGAGTGATCTGTGTTTTTACACAGGGGAGAATGACAGGCGGCTTTGTTGACACTAGCCGCCTGCCTTTCTCCCTCTCTGCCCGACGATCGCGAGTGGCCGGCGGACATCGGGTCCGCCGGTCACACGCGCGGGCTTCCTCTGGTACAAGCGGGGGCGGGAACACGCCTCCAGCGGCGCGCACTCACCCCCTATTCGCTCCCAGGCTAGTGACATACCGGTACGTCACTGCCTTGGAGGGGCTGACCGCCGCCGTATATAGTCGGGCGGTGGTCGGCAAGTGGTTAAGGTCTGTAAACCAATTTGGGGAGGTTTTCTCTTACATTCTGTCCCAGTGACAGGGGCTCAGACAAAAGCGACTGGGAAGCTTACTTTTCTTCACTCCTGCTACATTCTGCACTAAACAAACAAAAAAAAAAAAGAAGAGGAAAGTGAGATCCTGATGGGAAATCAAGAGTAAAAAGTAATGTAAAAATGCCCACACCCCCTACCAGACTGAACACAATTATTTCAAAATAAAAAAAATGTACTTCTTGCCCATCTAAGGCTATGTGGCCAGCTAGATACGGGAGATCAAAGTGACTTGATGTAGCCAATTTAGGGGAAAAAAGCTGCAACTTCTAAGAAGATCTAAAGTCACCGCATACACTTTCATTTATAACATCGGAATTCTAATAACAATACTAAATGATTGTTGTTTTTAGAATTCCAGTATATTCTTACTTGAAAAATCTCCTTTCATGTTCCGAGTGCTGCCCGTCTGCAGGCCCTCTCTTTACACAGCTTTCTCCATTACCTGCATGCTGTGTGTCTTCTCCTCTATTCCTTTAGTGCCGGGTCACACTTGTGCGATGCGGGAAGGCTGCAAATTCGCAGCCTGTTCCCGCATCGCAAACGCACATCTGGTAGTTCACACTGCCATATGCGATACGCTGGGGGTGTCAATGAAATGTTAACGACACCCCCAGTTTGATCGCATATCGCAGTGCGATCTGACAGTTTGCACAGGATCGGATCGCACAAGTGTGAACCACTGTACGATCTTATTGTGATGCGGCTGAAAAAATGCCTCATGTGCGACTTTTGTGCGGGTGCAGTGCGAATTTCAGCCATACAAAGTGTATGGCTGAATTCGCACTGCACATCCGATCGCATGTAATGAAGGAGCAGTGCGCTCCGATATTACATGTGATCGCCGCACACGCGTAAGTGTGAACCGGCACTTCGTGTACTTTCAGATTCTAAGGATTACATAACACAAGGTATCTGCAAGCAGTGACGTCACATGTGGCGTAATTCCTGTACTGACTCCGCCTTCTGAAACCCCTCCTCTCAGCACCTCTGTAGTTCAGAAAGCAGGCCCTGTGAAATGTGTGACACCGCAGCGTCTACTCACAGGCCATAGTGACCAACAATAAATAAAACAAAAAAAAAAAAAGGTTTTCAAGCTTCAAAATGGTTCAGATTAATAGGAGTGGGCACATTTGTGCGGCTGCTTTCTGCATGTAGGGCAGCCCATTTTACCATTTCTACCTGTAGAAACGCAGGTAAAGTCAGCCCAAACCTTGTTTTTTTTTTTTTTTTTTTATTGTGTTATCGAGCAGCATGGTTTGGGGCACCATGTGGTCTGGCGCTGACAAAAACACACTGCGTTTGACAATGCATGGGGCTGCCACTAGGAATAACAGCCCTGCGCATCTACTAAAGAGGGCCTGGTGCAATTAATTCTTAATGGAACCCCCAAGCTACCTCAAATGCAGTGTATTTTCGCACTAGCTCCCAACCTGCAGTAGTGTGTACCTAGCCTTAGGCCCCATTCACACTGGGGCGACGCTACTTTGCCAGGCGACCTCATAGGTCACGGCGCGCTGCTCGCACCGTGACCTCGGAGCGGCCGGCACGGACTTCATAACATTGAAGTCTATGCAGGTCGCCCCAAAGAAGCTCCGGACCCTTTTTCTAAGTCAGAGCGACTTTTGTCGCTCCTATTAGAACGGGTCCACAGCTTCTCTATGGAAGGCGGCCTACAGCGACCTGGTCGCCCCAGTGTGAACAGGGGCTCAGGCCTCATGCACACAAGACATCCGTTTATCCCCTCTCAACACCTTGCAAGAGAAAAGCTACTTATAAAATGCACAGAATGCTGTGTATTGCACACATTTAGACAGACTTAAGTCCTGGTTCACACTATAGCGATGACAGACATTGCATGTGACTCGGAGCGAACTGCTCAGAAAATCACATGCGATGTCTGTGCGATGCGAATTCACCCATACAGATTGTATGGCTGAATTTGCATTAGATACACACGCACAGGACCCTTTTTTGGGTCCGCAGTTGAATCAGATCGCATGGGTGTTCACACTTATGCGATCCAATTCATGTCCGAACTGACAGTTCGCACTGCGATATGCGAACTGATCTGGGGGTGTCGTTAACTTTGTATTGATACCCCCAGCGTTTCGCATATGGCAGTGTGAAGTGCCTGCAATTTGAATGTGTTGCGGGAACCCGCAGTGGATTCGCAGGGTTCCCGCATCACATATGTGTGAATCGGCAATTAATGCATTTAGGGGCACCAAGCTTTTATGGATTTCATTGAGCAGAATATTAAATTTATCCACTTAAGCTCTGCAAGGTTTTACCCCCTTCATGATCAGGGCATTTTTTGCCATTCGACACTGCACTACTTTAACTGGTAATTACACGGTCATGTAACACAAAAAAAAAAAAAAAAAAAAAGATATAAAATGTAATGTACATAATCACACATAGATAGATAGATAGATAGATAATAATGCCTAATATATATATATATATATATATATATATATATATATATATATATACACACACACACACACACACACACACACACACACACACACACATATATCTGCCTTTTAGTGGTATTTGATCACCTCTGGGTTTTTTATTAAACTAAAAAAAAAAAATTTTTTTACTTTCTGCTATAAAACATCCAATAAAATAAAATAAAAAAATCTAATTAATTTCTTCTTAAGGTGTAGGCCAAGATGTATTCTGCTACATGTCTTGGGTATTAAATAAAAATGACAATAAGTGTATATTGATTGATTTGAGTGAAAGTTAAAGCATCTACAAACTATGGTATATATACTGGATTTTTTTTTTCTTAAATATACTAGTAATAGCAGGGATCAGCGACTTCTAGTGGGACTGTAATAGTGCAGTGGGCAATCTGACACTAACTGATGCTGGATGGGAGAGCTACGGATGCATGCAGGCTGACAGTGGTGGTCAGGGCTCATTAGCCATGATTATCGTGGTCAGCACAGAATGGGGGGGGGGGGACATAGGAACTGGAAGGATCAGCCAGGTTTTTTACAGTTTCCAGAGGGACAAGTTAGACAGCACAAGCACGGTGCTGTTTAACCAGCTATAAAGGATACAGAATTTTTTTTTTTTTTTTAGGGTAACGAATACTTTAACCACTTCAATACCGGGCACTTTCACCCCCTTCCTGCCCAGGCCAATTTTCAGCTTTTAGCGCTGTCACACTTTGAATGACAATTAAGCGATCATGCTACACTGTACCCATATAAAAAAAAAAATTCATTTTTTTTCACATAAATAGAGCTTACTTTTGGTGGCATTTAACCACAACTGGGTTTTTTTTATTTGTTACAAAAAAAAAAAAAAGACAGAAAATGTTAAAAGCGGAGTTCCGGGCACAGAATCGTTTTTGTAGAATTCACTGCATGGTCTTCCTTACCCTTTGCTGAGCCTGAATTGGATATTCCCGTTTTTTTTTTTTCCCTTACCTGTTTAGAGAGCATTATATACTCACCTTTCCATCGACTTCCTCCCTCCAGAGCCGCGGCTCTCCCCGTCACTTCCGGTCCTGCAATGCGTCCTGGGAGCTCTTAATCGGCGCTCCCAAGATGCACTGTGCAGTGACGTAGGCGGCCGGCCGCTCTTATCATCGCGCTATTTCCTCTAACATTGCCAACCCTACGTAAACCAGTACTATGCCGATCGCATAGTACCGGGCATGCGCGAGATTTCGCGCTCGACTCACAGGCCTACGCCCACTCGGATGAGGAAGAAGGGAAGACCTTTCCCCACAATGGACTCGGCGATCCACAAGAAAGATGGCGGCGCTCGTCCAAAATTTTATAAAGTAAGATTTCATACTTGCAAAAAGATTATTCCAGTCTAAAAAACAGGATTAGCGGATATATAGTGGTGTAAGGGTCACTGTTTGGGGGACATTAAAATAAAAAAAACGATTCTGTGCCCGGAACTCCGCTTTAAAAACAAAAATGTTCTTATTTTCTTTGAGCAAATTTAGAAAATCCTTTTTCTCCTTCACTGATATGCGCTGATAAGGCGACATTGATAGGCTGAACTAATGGGCACTGATGAGGTGGCACTTATGGGGAGGTAATATTCTGCACTGAAGGGCGGCACTGATTGTGAGCACGTTTTTTTCACTTTTCTGTAATCAGGGCACAGACACTCTGACAGTGTGAGACGAGGAGAGCCGATAATAGCACTTCCTCATTTACATGTGACCTGCTGTGATTAGACACAGCAGATAACATGGGTAAAGAGCCAAGTCATAGGCTCTTTACCAAGATCGGGGTCACGCTGTGTCCTAGCAACACTGCGCGCCACCGTGGGTGTGCAAGAGAGGCCGTTCTGGTGCGCCATCATATGACATTGTCCCAGAACAATAGCTGCACCGCTCCGCCATCATTTGACGGTGGGTGGGCCGTAAGTGGTTACCCGTGTGCCTAAAATGTGTGTAATGTATGCGGATTTTACTAAGAGATGCAGCTGATTTTTCTCCCTGCAAAACAGCAGCCACATCTCTGCTCTGTATACGGAGCCCTATGTTCTTAGTGTAAACAGTGCTCTGTACTCTATACTCAAAAGAAATAAAATACTTGAAAAGCAACATGACACTTATACGAGCATGAAACAAACCATGTTGTAATAAGGCTCCATTCACACCTAGGTGATTTGAATTGCGGCAAAAATGCAGGACGTTTGTGCATTGCCATTACTTCTTAATGGCACCTTAAAGTGGTTGTATATTACAAAGTTATTTTAGCTGCAGGAGGGGAGGGGAGGGAGCTAGGAGAGGACACGTAAACTGACTACGGTGTGAGGGCTCAGCAGCCATGATAAATGTGGTCAGTTTGCAAATGGGAGGGCAGAACCAGGCAGGATCAGCCCGGTATTTTTGATGATAGAAAGGACCAAAATTAGCACAAGATTTTTTATTTTTTTGTATCCCCTTTTATAGCCACGATTGTTAAGCGATAAATCGTGCCGCAATCACAGCAACACAGTCACCCAAAAGATGCTACTTGCGATTGCAGCAGGATTTTTCGCGCAGCAAAAAAAAAAAAATAAATAAATGATCGCACTGCAATTGGTGTGCTTAAGTAATGGCATCACAAACACGTCCCGCATTTTGTCGGGATTTGGAATCGCGGGCAGAATCGCAGGAGTTCCCCCCGCAATTCAAATCACCTAGGTGTGAATGGAGACTAATGTAACAGTATTCATATTTAATCTTTGTGCATTGCTACTCGATACAGTTACATCTAGAAAAACTGCCACAAAATAGAGCTAGTCCATAGAAAGATGTAAAAAAGTATTTTTTTTTCCTATCAAAAGATGCCAAAAAAAATTCAGTCTTGCAGCAAATATGAATACAGAGGTGAGCGCCATCAACTAACACAGGAAAGATACATCTGCTAGATGTAGCGATCTGCTGTTCTCAATGTTGCCATTTCTTGACCAACTTACCCAGGATTATATTTTCCCCAAACATTTGTGCTTTTGTCTCTCTCACTTTGAGCCCTCGTTCACATTGAATGTAGCTTTGTGCAACTTCATCTGAAATTGTACGATTTCAAAGACATATTTCAGTGTGAATTCGGGTTCGACTTGAAAGACAGAGGTCTATTAAAGTCGCACCCCAAAACCAGCAAAAGTAGTGCAGGAACTACTGTTGCAAATTGTGCGGTGACGCAAAGTTGGCGCTGCACCAACTGGAACAGTGCCATTGCCGGCAATAGGCTGCGACTTGCATGCGTCACAAATTGCTCCAATGTGAAGGAAGGCTAACCAAACCGAACTCACTAAACTAAATAATACACAACGCACCACAACAGTATGAATAAAAAATACAATTTTTTCTAATCTTATTTTAATATTCAAGCAATGAGTTAATATAAACCAGATCTCAATCTCATTAACCATCAGCACGTATAACCTTAGGGCAGAGATGGATAAATTCCAAAATCCAGGCAGCCAACATTCCAAAAAAATTAAAAAAAAAATTAGCAGTGACTACGTAACCGAGTATTCTCTATTAACAGAAATAGCACATGGCCCAGCTTTTAGCAACCATACCTGTCTGGCTACCTAAAACCATATTAAAGAGGTTGTAAACCTCAAATTATTTTTTTTAAAAAAACGAACACCTGAAAGACAAACACATAATGAGCTAGTATACATCGCATACTAGCTCATTATGAAATACCTTAGAACGAAGCCTCGCAGTGCCGACCGCTCACCTGTCTCACGGGTGACATGTTTGGTCGCCCTTCTTCTGGGTTTGTGGCATCCGGCCATCTGATTGGCTGGAGCCGCGGTGACGTCACTCCCGTGCATGCGCGCAGGAGCCAAAGGTCACAGCACAGGGCTCTGAAGGAACGTCATAAGCAGCCGTTCCTTCAGAGTGCATGGGCCAGTGATGTCATTGGCTGCATGCAAAGTAAATATCTCCTAAACGGTGCATGTTTAGGAGATATTTACAGTACCT
The DNA here is from genome assembly GCF_965119305.1 of Pelophylax lessonae. Classification (NCBI taxonomy): domain Eukaryota; kingdom Metazoa; phylum Chordata; class Amphibia; order Anura; family Ranidae; genus Pelophylax; species Pelophylax lessonae. The sequence continues at coordinate 298,856,263 of NC_138773.1, read as the reverse complement.
ATAGGTGATCCTATGATAAGACTTCCCTATAGGTACAAGTTGCAGACGAAGGTTTACTTCCCCTTTAATCCCAAAACCAAAAATGTAATATATCACAGTTTACCAATCGTTAGATGTGGTGGCTGCCTTGGTTTTCTTTTCTTAGGCTCCCCCCTCCCCACCCCCCCTCTGATTTCACCTGATGATCTGACCAGTAGCACACCGCCTGTATTAAGTTGGATACACACTATACAATTGTCTTTAGATTTTTTCCTTTAAGCCTCGTACACACGCACCGATTTTTGGCCGTAAATTTTCGGCCAACGTCCGATCGGCCGATTATCGGTTAGTATGATGCTTCCGACAACCTACTGCGACTTTTCGGCCAATCAAAATCTGGTGTGCAGGCTATAACATTTTTGTTGGCCAACAACAGAACGGCCGATTGTTCCGTCAGTCAGTACAGATTTCGGCCGACAAAAATGTGATGATCAAGACTGGGCATGCTCAGTGAAGAAAAAACACACGAAAAGTAGACCAGAACATGACATCACTTCTGCAGTTGGTTGTTGTTGGCCAACAAAATTTGTGTGCAGTCTAGAGCACATTTCAACCGACACAACAACACTGGACAAAAGACGGCCGATCGGTCAGGCGACGATCGGTGCGTGTGTGCGGGGCTTTAGATTTACCAAAACCATATAATATGAGGTCAAATCTAAACAAACACTTTCAATTTGTATGCAATCAGGCCGGCCCCTGCACTACATAGTTGAAGGTAAATCTAAAGGAAATCTAACCACAAAAGTTGTATAGTGTGTATCCACCTTTAAGAGCGCTCCCACGCTGGATGAAGGAGCACAGGGGGGGCAACATTGGACAGCAGCATTGTCAGTTTGGGGGGTGGTGAGTGTTAAATGTACAAGATTTTAAAGGTCCAAGAAGGAGGCAAGTACAGGATGGATTTGATTTAAAGCAAGTCAATTTAAATCGCTAGTAAAAAGGCTTGATTTAAATCATAATCTTAAAGAGCACCTTAAGGGCTTCTTTCACACAGTCCGCCCCCGTAAGCGGATCCGTGCTGCTCAGCGGGGATCGATCCGCCGATCCCCGCTGAGCCGGCGGATGACAGCTCCGTCTCCGCTTGCAGTGCGGAGAGGGAGGTGTCACATCCCCCGCTGCTCTCTATGGGGAATCGGATGAGAGCGGACCACCTGTCCGCTCTCATACGATCCTATCCGATCCCCAGGACGTATAGAAAATAGGGTTTCCATCCGTCCGGATTTCACGGACAGGATCGGATGCGGATGGCAGTGGGTGTCAGCGGATGGCAGCGGACATGTCACCGCTGACATCCACTGCTCCATAGGGCTGAATGGGGCATCCGATCAGATCCGCCTAAAAAACTGACAAGCGGATCTGATCGGACCGCCCGTGTGAAAGAGCCCTCAATCTCTGTCCCGCAGCGGCTCCCCCTCTGACCCGCTGTTGACTCACCGACAGTCCCATTGACTTAATGGGGAGGCAGTGACAACAAGGTCAGGGACGCGGTAGCAGCGGGTGAGTGGATTCCCATTAAAAGGCGCTGCCCTGCTGGATCTGAAATGACAGGGGCTCTTTAAATGTAAGGACTCATTCTTGCTGGTAGTTAGTGTGAAATTGTGTGAATGCATCAATGCAGTACATGTTATCTCAGCTTGCAGAGCTTTAATTCATTGAATGAGATTCCCAAAAATGTAAATATTGCAGAATATACAGCCTCATGCTACATAACTAAGCTTTATGTAATGGTGAAAAAAATGAATAAGCTAACCTAACATATCCTAAACAGAAAAAAACGCTTTAGATAATTAGTACAAAAGCATTTTATTAAAACAAATCTGATTTAAATATCCAAATTAAAATAAATAAATCCCGATATTTTCAAATTATCCATTTTTATCCACCCTGGGAGGGAGTCATCCCACTGAGCTTTCAAGGTGATGGAGGGCACACTTAAAGTTTTGGATTCACCCTTATTCTTTTCTGTTTGTCCATTTCTGATACATTATTAACAGTTATTGAAGATATATTTAGACTTTATCTTCACACTTTAATCACCACTGGTTCATGGATTGGTTTGTCAAAAATTCCTATTTACTACCACTGCAGATTACTTGGTAGCGTCATTCACAAATGTACAAAAAGACCCCATGTGATAGTTTAACCACTTGCCGACCGCCGCACGACTATCTACGTCGGCGGTCAGCCCCTCACAGGCAAACTAACGTAGGGCTACGTTGCTTGCTTGTGAGGGTCTAGGGAGCGAGCGCGCGCCCCCCGGGGCGCGCTCCCGCTCCCGCGTGGTCACGGACCCCCCCGCGCGTGTGACCAGCGGACCCGATGTCCGCCGGTCACTCGGCGATCGGCGGGGGAGAGGGAGAATGTCAGGCAGCTTGTGTAAACAAACTGCCTGTTATTCTCCTCGCTGCAAAGACACTGATAAAACGGATCTGGTATGTAGATCCGTTGATCAGTGTCCTTACAGCTAGAGCCACAGCCAATCACAGTAGAAACCACGCCCCTAGGGACACACACAGCCCCTCCCTTCCAAATAAAGTTAACCCCTTCACTACCAGTGTATTTTTACAGTAACAGTGCATATGTATAGCACTGATTACTGTAGAAATGTCACTGGTAACCCCAAAAGTGTCAAAAATGTCAGTCAAGGGTCCGATCTGTCCGCCGCAATGTCGCAGTACCGCAAAAAAAAATCGCAGATCGCCGCCATTACGCGTTAAAAAAAAAAAACAACAAAAATGACAAAAATCTTTCCCTTTGTTAGTAAACGCGATAACTTTTGCGCAAACCAATCAAAATACGCTTTTTGCGATTTTTTTTACCAAACATAGGTAGCATAAAATAAATTGGTCGAAAATTTTTAAAAATTTTGATTTTTACATTTTTTTTTGGGGGAATTTCATATAAAAAAATGTGAAAAATATTGCTATTTTTGCAAAATTGACGCTCTTTTTTTGTTTATAGCGCGTGATCAAAAAATCGCACAGGTGATCAAATACCACCAAAAGAAAGCTCTGTTTGTGGGAAAAAAAGGACGTCAAATTCGTTTAGGTACAGCGTCGCACGACCGCGCAATTGTGCGTTAAATTCACGCAGTGCCGAATCGCAAAATACCCCCTGGTCGGAATGGGGGTAAAATCTTCCGGGGCTTAAGTGGTTAAAGACAGCTTTTCTTTAATGCGACATCAGGATTATGAAATACCTCTGATATCTCACATGCCCTCCACTGAAGTTAATAGAGTGCAGATTGCTCTACCTAGGGGAGATCAGCCGATGCACGTTCGCTGATCTCCCTCCCTTCTACCCAGCAGCACCAAACATACCACAGGCGGGACAGCAGAGCACAGGAAGCATTGTCGGGGGGAGGAGGTAGAAAACGATCAGGAGGTTGTACAGCAGCCCTATCACTTTCATTAGAAAGCCAACAGTCAGCTTGTCAACATCCCCCACTGACACGGCTTGAAGGCTGAGTTCACACTGATGCAAATTAGATGCGGGTTTCTGCACATCCAATCCGCATGACAGGAGAGTGACCGGCTCTCAATGGAGCCGATTCACGCAGGTCCGGGGCAGCTAGCAGTCTGCACTGTAAAAGGGTCCGGTGCGTCTTCCGATCCATTTTAGATGCAAATTCAGCCAAAAGCGTGGACCCGATCAGCACCTAAAGTGGAGAACAGGAACACACCGGACCCCCTGCTGTGAGCCCGGCCTAAGACATTTAGCAGTGGTAGTAAAAGGGTTAAAGGTCAATTCCACATTTTGCAAGGTGCATTACAGAACACAGACCTGTCCTCGTCTCATCCCCCCCCCCCCCCCCCCCCCCCCATTTTCCATATTCCCTCTCCTTGTGTATGGTTATAGAGCTGAGAAAAGTTATCAGCTTACAAGATTTAGGACGGCTATATGTGGTACAAATCTCTTTACTGCAAACACGAGCCGTCCCCGCGATAATCGCAAGAGAATCCGACAGGCTGGTTGTACCCAAGTTAATTGAGCAACTCAGTACGTTCAGCCTGCCCATTAACAGTTCGAGATTTACACCCTGTATAGACGGCCTTATGGCAGAATCATCTAACGAGTATCTTTTTGTCCTTCTTGAAGAAAGAAAGATAGAGATTGTGTGTGTGTGTATATATATATATATATATATATATATATATATATATATATATATATATATATATATATATATATATATATATATATATATACACACACACACACACACACACACACACACACACACACACAGTGGGTACGGAAAGTATTCAGACCCCCTTAAATTTTTCACTCTTTGTTATATTGCAGCCATTTGCTAAAATCATTTAAGTTCACTCTTCTTCCTCATGAATGTACACATAGCACCCCATACTGACAGAAAAACACAGAATTGTTGACATTGTTGCAGATTTATTAAAAAAGAAAAACTGAAATATCACATGGTCCTAAGTATTCAGACCCTTTGCTGTGACACTCATATATTTAACTCAGGTGCTTTCCGTTTCTTCTGATCATCCTTGAGATGGTTCTACACCTTCATTTGAGTCCAGCTGTGTTTGATTATACTGATTGGACTTGATTAGGAAAGCCACACACCTGTCTATACAAGACCTTCCAGATCACAATGCATGTCAGAGCAAATGAGAATCATGAGGTCAAAGGAACTGCCTGAAGAGCTCAGAGACAGAATTGTGGCAAGGCACAGATCTGGCCAAGGTTACAAAAAGATTTCTGCTGCACTTAAGGTTCCTAAGAGCACAGTGGCCTCCATAATCCTCAAATGGAAGACGTTTGGGACGACCAGAACCCTTCCTAGAACTGGCCGTCCGGCCAAACTGAGCTATCGGGGGAGAAGAGCCTTGGTGAGAGAGGTAAAGAAGAACCCAAAGATCACTGTGGCTGAGCTCCAGAGATGCAGTCAGGAGATGGGAGAAAGTTGTAGAAAGTCAACCATCACTGCAGCCCTCCACCAGTCGGGGCTTTATGGCAGAGTGGCCCGACGGAAGCCTCTCCTCAGTGTAAGACACATGAAAGCCCGCATGGAGTTCGCTAAAAAACACCTGAAGGACTCCAAGATGGTGAGAAATAAGATTCTCTGGTCTGATGAGACCAAAATAGAACTTTTTGGCCTTAATTCTAAGCGGTATGTGTGGAGAAAACCAGGCACTGCTCATCACCTGTCCAATACAGTCCCAACAGTGAAGCATGGTGGTGGCAGCATCATGCTGTGGGGGTGTTTTTCAGCTGCAGGGACAGGACGACTGGTTGCAATCGAGGGAAAGATGAATGCGGCCAAGTACAGGGATATCCTGGACAAAAACCTTCTCCAGAGTGCTCTGGACCTCAGACTGGGCCGAAGGTTTACCTTCCAACAAGACAATGACCCTAAGCACACAGCTAAAATAACAAAGGAGTGGCTTCACAACAACTCCGTGACTGTTCTTGAATGGCCCAGCCAGAGCCCTGACTTAAACCCAATTGAGCATCTCTGGAGAGACCTAAAAATGGCTGTCCACCAACGTTTACCATCCAACCTGACAGAACTGGAGAGGATCTGCAAGGAGGAATGGCAGAGGATCCCCAAATCCAGGTGTGAAAGACTTGTTGCATCTTTCCCAAAAAGACTCCTGGCTGTATTAGATCAAAAGGGGGCTTCTACTAAATACTGAGCAAAGGGTCTGAATACTTAGGACCATGTGATATTTCAATTTTTCTTTTTTAATAAATCTGCAACAATGTCAACAATTCTGTGTTTTTCTGTCAGTATGGGGTGCTATGTGTACATTCATGAGGAAGAAGAATGAACTTAAATGATTTTAGCAAATGGCTGCAATATAACAAAGAGTGAAAAATTAAAGGGGGTCTGAATACTTTCCGTACCCACTGTGTGTGTGTGTATATATATATATATATATATATATATATATATTATAAAGCAGCAAGGAAGAGAAGAAGTGCACTGTTAGAGTTTAAAGTAAATCAATCATGAATGGAATATGTAGGATTGCACTGCTGACCCGTTATTCTGGAAATGCCAAATGCTTGGCTCTCATGCAGAGTTTATGAAACTTGAACTAAGACAAGGAATTCTGACGTTTTCAAGAGTTTCATCGGCAGCATGCTAGTTCCCAGCCTCTGATCAGGAAATATCGAAGTCAGGTACAGCCAAGCAGCTAGCATTTTAGGAAGTAGGCCAGCAATGGCCGCCCTAAATATTTCTTTAGGACAGGTGTCCTTAAACTCAGCGGGGAAATGACATGATGCCATTATCCACTAATACAGTGACTCATGGATAAGGTTACATGGCCACATACTAATGAAACGTCCTCTACAAATTCAAGGCCTGAAGCAGACATTGCAGAGATGCAGAAGCCAAGAGCGATGTGACAACAGTCACCAAATCACATCACAGCTCAGGCAGGACATCTACATTCCCAGACAGATGGACACATCTATGCAGATTTCAGCAATCACAGAAGTCGATAATGGAGCCAGCAGGTACTGTTATGGGTTGTGATAAAAATAAAAATCTGCATCTTTCAACAGCAATGATAGCAGTTCCAAAAAGCCGGACTCCAGTGGCAGAAGCATCATTAATGGCAGCCGGATCAGGTTTTTATTTAGAGGGTGCATCGGAAATAAACCTGCACACTCTGCTGCTACTATGGCCCAATCCCCGGGCTGTTTTGATCAGAAAGACCCCATTACTTCCAGGTAGTATTGAAAGGATATATAAACCCAACAGATCATATTCCTGATATGTGCCTGCTGTGCCATGTACTTGTATGAGAAAGTATCCTGTTCCCTTTGTATTTCTTACAATGTGTGCAATTCTGGGTGTTCCTGACAGTCCCTTTGCTTTCCTATTAAAAACTGACCACACTATGCATGAGAGCACAGGGTGGTCGGTACTCTAGCTGTGCCTGCTCTCCTCAAATGATCAGACTTCTTCTGAAACTCCAATCCCCAACACAGCCATTCACTGGGAAGCTCAGAGTGCTGTTGTTTATCCTCCTATGCAGCTGAGAACACAGGGAGGGTGATCACTTAGAAAAAGGATTTGTAATGTTTTTTTTTTTTTTAGATACACGTTTTGCCGTTGATTTATTTTTTTAAACTGAATGGATCATTTACAATCACTTTAAAGCTAGGTTTCACCCTAAAGTGGAACTTACAGTACCTCACAAAACGGAGTACACCCCTCACATTTTGGTAAATATTTTATTATATCTTTTCATGCGACAAAGGTGAAGAAATTACACTTTGCTACAATGTAAAGTAGTGAGTGTACAGCTTGTATAACAGTGTAAAATTTTCTGTCCCCTCAAAATAACTCAACACAGCCATTAATGTCTAAACTGCTGATAAAATGTCCAAATTGGGCCCAAAGTGTCAATATTTTGTGTGGCCACCATTATTTCCCAGCACTGCCCTAACCCTCTTGGGCATGGAGTTCACCAGAGCTTCACAGGTTGCCACTGGAGTCCTCTTCCACTCCTCCATGACAACATCACAGAGCTGGTGGATGTTAGAGACCTTGCGCTCCTCCACCTTCCATTTAGGGATACCCCACAGATGCTCAATAGGGTTTAGGTCTGGAGACATGATTGGCCTGTCCATCACCTTTACCCTCAGCTTCTTTAGCAAGGCAGTGGTCGTCTTGGAGGTGTGTTTGGGTTCGGTATCATGTTGGAATACTGCCCTGCGGCCCAGTCTCTGAAGGGAGGGGATCATGCTCTGCTTCAGTATGTCACAGTACATGTTGGCATTCATGGTTCCCTCAATGAACTGTAGCTCCCCAGTGCCGGCAGCACTCATGCAGCCCCAGACCATGACACTCCCACCACCATGCTTGTCTTTGTACTCCTCACCTGGTTGCCACCACACATGCTTGACACCGTCTGAACCCAATAAGTTTATCTTGGTCTCATCAAAACCACAGGACATGGTTCCAGTAATCCATGGCCTTAGTCTGCTTGTCTTCAGCATCATCTTTAGAAGAGGCTTCCCTCAGGGATGACAGCCATGCAGACCAATTTGATGCCGTGTGCAGCATTTGGTCTGAGCATTGACAGGCTGACCGCCCACCCCTTCAACCTTTGCAGCTATGCTAGCAGCACTCATACATCTATTTCTCAAAGACAACCTCTGGATAGGACGCTTAGCACCATGCACTCAAACTTCTTTGGTCGACCAAGGCGAGGCCTGTTCCGAGTGGGACCTGTCCTGTTAAACTGCTGTATGGTTTTGGCCACCATGCTGCAGCTCAGTTACAGGTTCCTGGCAATCATCTTATAGCCTAGGCCATCCTTATGTAGAGCAATAATTATTTTTTGCAGATCCTCAGTTCTTTGCCATGAGGTGCCATGTTGGACTTCCAGTGACTAGTAAGAGTGAGAGCAATAAGACCAAATTTAACACACCTGCTCCTCATTCATACCTGAGACCTTGTAACGCTAACGAGTCACATGACACCAGGGAGAGAAAATGGCTAATTGGACCCAATTTGTACTTTTTCACTTAGGGGTGTACTCACTTTTGTTGCCAGCGGTTTAGACATTAATGGCTGTGTGTTGAAGTATTACCAAAATGTGAAGGGTGTACTCACTTGTGAGATACTGTATAGGCTTCCTTCTCCCCTCCTGTGCAAAATTTGGCTTCTTTCAGGGGGCAGCGGGGGGACTGGTACCTGTTTTTAACAGGTACACTTTCCCACTCCTGGAAGACAGCACCGCCCCTCAGAAGTTCAACCCCCCTCCCTTGGAAAGCGCAGCGTGCTTTGCGTATGCACAGTAGGGAACCGACTATGAAGCAAGGCTTAACTGCCGGTTTCCCTTACCTTGAATGGCGGCAGCACCAGAGAGCCGATCTGAAAATTGGCTTTGGGTGCCAACATCGAGGGAACCTTGGACAGTCAAGTCCAAATATTAGAAGTCGGCAGCTACACAGTATTTGTAGCTGCTGACTTTCCACTTTTTCGTGGGGGGGCAGAACTTCTCTTTAAAAGGTGAGGCAGTTGGTTTTCTGGTTTTCAACAGCTCACTGGATTTCTGGCAGGAACAATAATTAATGGTTTGCCCTCATCAGGCCAGATATGACAATATTCTTTCATACAATACAGACCAAACCAGGAAAAAGATAAAAGAATTGCTGCTAAGGGTAAAGGATAAGTCCACCCTAAAACTAAAATCTATCCCTCTAAAGAATAAATCAGCATACATACCTTTTTTGAAGCCAATATGACCCAATTCCATGCTGAGCTGTCAGCGGCAGATTTGCTGCGCAGGCGGGTGCAGAAGACCCAGCCGACAACGGAAGCCCTGTAGTAAGTCTATGTGTGACGTTATTCCCATTCATTTCACAGCCATTATCAGCCGTGACCTCTGCAGAGCTTCCCCCGCTGGAGACCGGATCAGATCAGCTTCAGAACAGGTATGTATACTGATTTCTTCTTTACAGGGCTAGATTAGTTAGTGTTAAATCAAGGAGACCTATAAATGCAGGGATTTTAGTTTTAGGGTGGACTTCGCCTTTACATTTTAAAGTCGATCTAATAAAGAAAAAACCTAAACTAACCCAAAACCTTCTTTTACCCCATTCTAAGCCTAATGTATCCAACGCTGTAAACAAGATATCGCTATACTTTCTCATATTAAAGCCGATACGGTCCGGTCTCCAGCGGCGCCCTCTGTGGGCAGGAAAAAGCCGTCAATAGCCGAGAAGTGACATCACCCATTGACTTACTATGGGGCTTCCAATGGCAGCTGCCTCTCTTACACACTGAAGCCGCCGCTGACAGCTCAGCCTGGGACTGGATGGGCAGCAAAACAGAGATATATAATTAAATATTATACATTGATCTTTTCTTTACAAGGCTGTAAGTGGGTGGAAGTAGGATTACAGTTAGGTTTAAGTTTAAGGCCTCACTTATGCCATGCCTGTTGACCAAAATAAGGGCATTAATAAAAAAAAAAAACACTGTTCTCTATGTGCCCTGTCCACCCCATAATGCTGTGCATTGCAACATGCTGCAGTGCACAAAGTTGACTGAGGTGCCATTTTTTTAAAAAAAAAGTACAAAATAAATAAATAAAAAAGTAAGCCGTGTACTTGTGTAATCCACAAAACTTTAACCACTTGCCAACTGCAATACTTATGTATACATTGCAAGTGGGTTACAAAAATTATGGCTGAAGCGATCAGCCATAACCCTGGTAGTTTTTTGTTTTTCAGCCAGCGGCTTACCTCTTAAAAGCGTTCAGAGCGGCTCCTGAGCCCCTGGAATGCTTTCAGAAATGGCAGGGGGGGGGGGGGGGGCTTACTGTTTCCAACGGGTCACACGAAAAACGATCTGATGGTGCAGTCGACAGCTTCCAGTAGATCCTTTTTAATCGCCTCTATAGCTTTGGAGGACCAGAGTGACATCATGACGTCACTCTCAGTCCAGGCTGGAAGTACATTTTTTTTTTTAATCCTTTGGAGTAAAAAAGGATAAATGGGGGTCTTAATCCCGGATCTCTTCATAAAGAGGATCCATTATCCTTATTTCTATTATAAGGGATGTTCACATTCCTTGTAACAGAAATAATAGACATAAAAGTAATAAAAAATAAATAAGTAAAAATTAAATAAGTAAAAATTAAATAAGTAAAAATTAAAAAAGGAAGAGCATAAAAATAATAAATACATTTTTAAAGCGCCTCATCCCTCTGTGCTTGTGCGCAGAAGTGAACGCATACTTAAGTCGCTCACACAGGCATGCGGTGTGAATCACATGTAATGTCTGGTATCAGACCAGTGTGTATCCACCCTTAAACCGGAGTTCCACCCTGGCAACGTTTATTTTAATAAAAATACCCCCGGGACAGTCAGGGCTAGTGCATTCCACAATGGCTAGCCTCTGATCTGTCCCAGGTGCACTTACCGTTTAGAAGAAATACTTACCTTGAAAATGTATTCTCCAGCGCTGCCATCTCAGGTGTGGGCAGCTTGAAGCCAGCGCGATCCTCTTCTGTGTCCTCTTCCGTCTTCTTCGGTCCCACGATGCACTGCACCGTCACTTCCGGTGCCGCAGCGTCATCCCTGCACAGCTTCTGGGCATGCCCAGAAGCCGTTTAGCAAGGTATGACGGCGCCTGCACCGGAACTGACGTCGGGGCCGGTGCGGGCGCATTGATTCCTGGGAGCGATGACGTTCAGCTCCCAGGAATCATTGCAAGCCAGGAAGTGACGACGCGCCGTGGCCGCCGAGGGGAGGAAGAAGGAAGTAAGGTAAGTATATTTTCTTCTAAACCAAGTAAAAAAAAAAAAAAAAAAAAAAATTGTCATTATCCATTTGTTTTTCAGGTGACCCCAGGCATGAAGATGGAGGTAAGTATAATTTTAGGGTGGAACTCCGCTTTAAACTTACAAAGAAGAACAAAAAAAAAAAAAAACGAAAAAGCCTGGTCTTCAAGTAGTTAATAAGTAAAGTGCTGTGTAAACTGTTGGCACTATATAAATCCTGTATAATAATAATTTCATGGAGGAGTCAAGAAAAACAGCTGCTGTTAATAATGTTGATGGACTGCATAAAATAAAAAAATTATGATGCTTTATACAGGATTTATTTAGCACCAACTGTTTGCACAGAGCTTTACAACATGGGCGCAGACAGTACAGGTACAATACAGAAGGAATCCAAGGGCCTTCTCCTAAGAGCTTACAATCTAAAAAAGTACAATATTTGGACTTTTTCCCATACGTTTAGTCACAATAAACACACTTTCCAGAACCCACAAGACTCCCTCCCTCTTTAGTACTAAACAGTCTTATGATTTGAGACAAAACCTAAGTGCATAAAAAGTATTCCTCCACCCCACTCATAATATCCTATAGAAAATCTCCTTGTGCATTAAGCACTGACTAGAAAGAGTTAAGTGTACCTGTAAACTGCGACCTCAGAATAGCTCAACATATGTTGACCTGAACACATTAGAGCCGGTTCCTCGCCGTGACTCAGACCTTCCACGCTGCATTCAGTATAGAGGTGGCGCTGCACTGCAAGCTCTCCCTTTCATCACAAGTGGTCAGTGCCCATGTGAAAGACAAGCAGAACTACAGCTGAAGGCAGGCCTACAATGAAACCTAAAGATCCCGCACACGCTCTACACCCGTGTAAAGCACAATAGGGCGTTATTAACAAAACTCCAGGGAAGAAAGAGCCAGCAGCATGTCATTCATTCCACGGCCCTTCTAGAAAAGCTTTGTCAGTGGCACCAGGTACACAACAGGCATTGTCTCTTCTGCTGCACACTGACAGCTGACCCGAGATTACCCGAATATAAGCTTACAACACGCGCCTTCTAAAAATTAAAAGGTATGAGAGGCAGCTCATGAGCCAAGATTTTGCTCAGCTTTTCTACTCCTAAAACAACAGAATAACGCAAGTCTTTATAGCATTAAGTAATGTGTTATTTGTGAAACCGGTTCCATGACAGTGACAGAGCTCTGGTGGCAGAGGCCTGCGAGCAGCAACATGTGAACTACTACTACACATCCTTGTATATGCAAGTCATCCCTGCAACTCCATTTAGGAGACATACAGAGGCTATGAAAGAAGGGGAGGGAGAGGGCAGCATCAAGAACAGAAATCAGGCACAGGGCATGCACTGGCACTGGTAGACAAGAAGCTGGTCCCCGATAAAACACTTTGGAAAGCAGAGGAGACATTTTTCAAGGGTTCCACCCTCGCTGGAGCACTGAACACATCAAGGCATTATCATTTACATGAAATGAAATATAAAAAGATGGAACTCTTGACTCTCCCTGAATCATATTTTGCTCTGAGCCCTAAGACATCACATGAATACCATTCCCCCCACCCCACAAGTTGAATAGGATAATGTAGCTCTAGACCAGCCATTATCACCCAGGGTTTTCTGGAACTCTAGGTTTCCTCCAGGAGGTTTTGGAAGGTTCCTTGAGCTGTTGCAGGTTGACCTCCTGTATGAGTGACTGAATAGTTCTGGGGCCCAAGCTACTTGGTGGCCAGTGGCACGATACCATTAATCTTTTTAGCTATAGTTAATTCTAACCACCCCTTTCTGCCAATGTAAAAGGGTCATTCTTCCCCCCCTGAGGGCCAATGTAAAAGGGTCATTCTTCCCCCCCTGAGGGCCAATGTAAAAGGGTCATTCTTCCCCCCCTGAGGGCCAATGTAAAAGGGTCATTCTTCCCCCCCCCTGAGGGCCAATGTAAAAGGGTCATTCTTCCCCCCCCCTGAGGGCCAATGTAAAAGGGTCATTCTTCCCCCCCCCTGAGGGCCAATGTAAAAGGGTCATTCTTCCCCCCCCCTGAGGGCCAATGTAAAAGGGTCATTCTTCCCCCCCCCTGAGGGCCAATGTAAAAGGGTCATTCTTCCCCCCCCCTGAGGGCCAATGTAAAAGGGTCATTCTTCCCCCCCCCTGAGGGCCAATGTAAAAGGGTCATTCTCCCCCCCCCTGAGGGCCAATGTAAAAGGGTCATTCTTCCTCCCCCTGAGGGCCAATGTAAAAGGGTCATTCTTCCCCCCCCCTGGGGGCCAATGTAAAAGGGTCATTCTTCCCCCCCCCTGGGGGCCAATGTAAAAGGGTCATTCTTCCCCCCCCCTGGGGGCCAATGTAAAAGGGTCATTCTTCCCCCCCCCTGGGGGCCAATGTAAAAGGGTCATTCTTTCCCCCCCCCTGGGGGCCAATGTAAAAGGGTCATTCTTCCCCCCCTGAGGGCCAATGTAAAAGGGTCATTCTTCCCCCCCCCTGAGGGCCAATGTAAAAGGGTCATTCTTCCCCCCCCTGAGGGCCAATGTAAAAGGGTCATTCTTCCCCCCCCCCCGAGGGCCAATGTAAAAGGGTCATTCTTCCCCCCCCCCCCCGAGGGCCAATGTAAAAGGGTCATTCTTCCCCCCCCCCTGAGGGCCAATGTACAAGGTTCATTCCTCCCTCTGAGGGCCAATGTACAAGGTTCATTCCTCCCTCTGAGGGCCAATGTACAAGGTTCATTCCTCCCTCTGAGGGCCAATGTACAAGGTTCATTCCTCCCTCTGAGGGCCAATGTACAAGGTTCATTCCTCCCTCTGAGGGCCAATGTACAAGGTTCATTCCTCCCTCTGAGGGCCAATGTACAAGGTTCATTCCTCCCTCTGAGGTCCAATGTACAAGGTTCATTCCTCCCTCTGAGGGCCAATGTACAAGGTTCATTCCTCCCTCTGAGGGCCAATGTACAAGGTTCATTCCTCCCCCTGAGGGCCAATGTAAAAGGGTCATTCTTCCCCCCCCGAGAGCCAATGTAAGGGTCATTCTCGCCCCCCCCCCCATCCCGAGAGCCAATGTAAGGCACACTTTGTTTGCACACTGACACCCGATTGATTTTAGCAGAAGTTCCTCCAAGACATGCAAAATGATTTCAAGGACTCCTCGGAGGTTAGAAGGTTGAGAAAGGCTGCTCTAGACAATATAATCTCGTTACTACTGTAGCATATGTTGCCAATTTTTCAGCGACAAAAGGAAAAAATAAAGCAGCCAGTGGGGGTCATTATTAAAGGGGATGACCACGGAGAATACAACATATGAGTCTTCATTGAGAACTCTATGGTGCCATATTTAAAGGGCCTCATATCGCTACACAAACTAAAGCCTTCATCATTTCAACTATAAATAATAATGCATAGTATTTCATACAGAGATTTAAAGCTTTTTGTCGCTTGGGACCGCACTGCTGAAAATAGTTCACAGGAGTGCAAAATGAATTGCACTCCTGTGATCCATAGGAGATGTACAGCCAAATGAGCTTTGGCTGTACATCTTTCACGTTCCCTTTCACATTTGTTCAACTTGTCATGCAACTTTGAAAATCAGAGTTGCACAAGATGTCATTCCCCATGTTTTTCCATGACATCCATTCATATATGCGCAACTTCAAGTAGTTCATGCACTACTTTGCTCCTACTTTCATGCAACTTGAGTCATACCTGAATGTTATACAATGCAACTTAGGTGCAACAGTTGTCCAATAAAACTGGTCAAAGCCAAAATCGTATCCAAGTTGCATCCATCCAAAGTTGCACTCCAAAGCCGGCGCAACTTTGGAGTCGTACAAGTGTGAATGGAGACTAAAATGTAAATTTTTGACAAAGAAAGAATACTTCTATTTTTAAGTTATACTGTATCCAAAGTAATAATTTAAATATATATTTAACAATTATGAGTGGTCTGCAGCTCACAAGGTTGCTATAATTTGTGCCCTTTCAGCTCAGTGGGTGCAAGTTGATTTAATCAGCTACAAGCCATCGGAGCTGCACAGTCCTAATGCAACCAATAACAAAGATCAGGGCCATGAATGTCAATCAAGGGGATTGTTCTAGAGCCTAGGTGCCAACCTGCAGCCCCTTTCCACTTTTTGTACGGCCCTCCGGGCTCCTGTACCCCTTACTCTCTGTCTCCAGTTTACAACTCCTGAAAAATGCACAAAAAAAAAAAAGTCTCCAACTCCTATGCCATGTCTTTGACCAGCTCGTGCTTAGGACCATACCCTGCTGCATTTCCGCTTTCCACTGAAGTATACCAGTAGTTTTGGACTATGTCCTCTAGCACAGGAGTTCCCAAACTGTGGGGCGGGACCCACTGGTGGGTCGCGAGCTGTGTTTGAGAGGGTCACGCTTAGCTGGAAATCACTGAGAGCGGGCCAGCCTAAATTGTGCTGTGCGAGCCCACGCAAATTACAGAGAGCCAGAGCAGTCAAATCGCTATGGATTTAGGACCCCGCCCACGCAGTTTACGGAGGCTGGTCTGCATTTCCCACGAGGAGGATACTTGCATCAGTGAGTAACCATTTCTATGGCATTGTAATGTTGTATTTGTACGTATGTTGGCTGTTATGTAGGATATGTTCATGGGGTGCAGAGCCAGCTCCTAGGTCCTGCTGGCGGCAGCGGTGGTGGCTAGACTGGCAGCGGGATTCTCTCAGCTATAGCGGGCAGAGACGGCAGCCTCATGGCAGCTTCTGTGACCCCAGTAGAGGATCTGAAGGAGAAGAGCCAGGACACCAAGACCAGCATAGAGCTCCTCATCATGGGAGTCTCTGGGTGAGGTGTGCTGGACCCTGGAGAGGGCAAACAGGGGCTTCACCTTCACTGTGGACCGCTGGGAGAAGGAGGAGGGTGAGTGCCATACAGCCTGCTGATCCCTGTCCTGGGGTGGTTGATTTCTGTCCTCTGCTTGCCTTATACTGTCTATGAGGGTGCAGATTACTTACAACTATTATATGCATTTATATAGCGCTAACAAATTCTGTAGCCCTTTACAATATTCAATTACAAGCAAGCGGGTCCCGAAAAATAACTGTATTCAGAAGTGGGTCTCAGCCCAAAAAAGTTTGGGAAGCCCTGCTCTAGCATGTTACATAGATTATGTTTGGCCCTTTGGTGATGTCATGAGCAGCACTTGATGCCCTTAATATAAAGAAAATTGAGCACCACTGTACTAGTATGTTCAGCATTGGCACATTAACTTTGAACTGCAGTGTCCTAAAGTGATAACACTGCACTTTAACAGACTCATGCTAAAGCATTGTGGCCATCCTACGACAGCTAGCTATTCCTAAGCAGGATTCCTCCAAAGGTTGCTAGTGGTTCCTTGAGCTTGATCCTTGAGGTCTGATTGACCTCCCATCTGCTGGTGCCTTTATAATTTCTGGGCCAACACCACTTGACAAAGGTAGCAGCAGGACACCACTTTATATTTTTAGCTGTCTGTGATGGTGGCATTGTGACCACCATTGTAAGGGTTGCGACCTTCCTACTGACCGTCAACATAAGCGATATTCTTTTCAGACTCCCAATTAATTTGTTTAAGCAAGGGTTTCTCAAGACCTGAAAATTATTTTAGGGGCTCCTGTGGGATAAAAAGGTTGAGAAAAGCTGCATTAAGAGATGAAGTTCCAGGAAAGGGCTATCGGTAGAGTCACCAGTACCAAAACAGAAACCGGCATCAAAAAAAGGATAAACACTGTCAGGAGGTAAGAAATGGTAAGCTATCATTGGGCAAATATTTTTGTCTAAGCGGCCATTTAGATCTAGGCATGGGCATAGAGGTGCAGTTTTTGAAGTTTTAGGCAGATGCATTCGGCATCAATCAATATGTACTTTGTTTTTGTGTTGACATGTAATAATGCACTGCGTTTTTGAATTGGATTTAGGATTTGAAGTAGATAGTTAGCTGCCAATAACCAGCACGGTAAGTGGTTTTAACAGGGCCGCATATATGCATGCCGCCAAGAGGTTAAGGCCTCATCCACACAGGTGTAATACAATGCATGCCTATTTGAAAACTGTTTGCCCATATGGGGATGCACAGGTGTTCCAACTCATGTCATTTGGGATGCAGCAGCTGCATGGACAAAGCCCAATTTAATAGCCAAGCGGGTGTGCCTGCACAGCCCTGAACACACACGGTGTGTGTTTGGGGCCACACACCCGCACAGTTGTCAAGTTGGGAGCAGCTGCTGCATCCATGCAGATGCTGCATTGCAATTGACATCAATGGGTCTACCTGCACAAGGATGCATGGAACCACCTGTGCAGGGGCATATGCTTAAAGTATTGGTTTATCTATGGAATATGTTGGGTCTGTGTTTAAGGTCCAACATGTTCCAGCTGAAGGAAGCCCTAATCAGCCCCCCCCTTTCAAGTTCAGATACAATTTGACTGGACTTACACTTTGTATGTCCATGTGAAGGCCGAATAACAACTGGCAATGCAAGCATGGCGTGTTGCTTTACTCATGATTTTGCGCTCATTCACTCTATGCACCTAGGAAAGGAAAAACAGAGTACTACCTACTGGGTAGTACCAATAGGTACATGTGAGGAGTACCAATAGGTAACACAGGCCGGGTGCCAGGGCTTCAGGGACTCCAGTTCATACAGGTGTAGAGCGCTAGACAGCGAGGAGCAGTCGCTGTACCAGACTTGTCATTGCGTCTTGCCATCGTTAAGGTGGATCTTTAACCATTTGTGTGACTCAGCTTTTCTGCAACCTGCCCACCCTACACTGCACAAATATTGGGGTTTTTTTTTGTGGGCTGCCCCCTCATTCACCTAGACAAATGACAATAGTGCCCCTGGCGCCTCCAGGGATATGTGACATATCCAGGAGACACCGAGAGTCACCCTATTGACTAATAAAAGAGGGGGGCGGCCAAGTAACGCATCCTCAGGAGGGAGCAGGATCCCCAAACATTACCCCATTTACTAAGAAGGAGGAGGACCTAGCGGCACGCAATCAGGAGGCCCAAATGTCACCCCATTCACTAATATAAGAAGGGGCAGACCTAGCGGCATGTCATCCGGAGGCACCAAGCGCCCCGAATGTCACCCCATTCACTATAGAAGAGGGAACAAACCTAGCAGCAAATCAGGGAGGCACCAAGCGCCCCGAATGTCACCCCATTCACTATAGAAGAGGGACCAAACCTAGCAGCAAAATCGGGAGGCACCAGGAGCCCCGAATATCACCCCATTCACTATAGAAGAGGGAACAAACCTAGCAGCAAAATCGGGAGGCACCAGGAGCCCCGAATATCACCCCATTCACTATAGAAGAGGGAACAAACCTAGTGGCAAATCATCGGTAGGCACCAGGAGCCCCAAATGTCACCCCATTCTTTAATAGAGGAAGGGGATAGACCTTGCAGTGTATCATCAGTAGGCTGTGCCAGAACCCAGAAGAGCTGGCAGAGCCTCCTGATGATGTCACAAAGGAACATGGCAGTGGAGGACCCAGCAGTGGCTGCAACGCAGGACAACACTGGATCTTCTTTGTATGTGGGAATCTCAACTGCGGCCATCTAAACCATTGTTTCTCAACTAAGGTCCTCAGGGCACACTAACAGGCCAGATTTAAATTATTACCTTGGGGAAATGCTGACTAGAATACTGCAATCACTGAGCAGCAAATTACTTCACCTGTGATGTATTTCAGTTTTCTTGCAACCCTGGCCTGTTAGTGTGCCCTGAGGACCGGAGTTGAGAAACACTGATCTAAACAATTTTGAGGGTGAACTTCTCTAAAGGGTGGGGGGGGGGGGGCAGTGATATATATACAGCAGGGCCTCCTCCTGCTAACACCATGAGGCTCCATTCACGCCTAAACGTTGCAGTAACGCATGCTGCTTTTACAGTGCCAATAATTCTTTAACGCCACCCCAACAATAGCTGGCAGATGCACATTTTGTTGCACGCCAAGAGCCAGCACAGCCTCCCAGTGATGTCACAAAAGAATATGGCAGCAGGGGGACCAAGCAGTGACTGCAACGTAGGACAACACTGGATCCTCTTTATGCGTGACAAATACAATGTCAACTGCGGCAATCTCAGCAACAGGTAAGACCCCGTTCAGACAGGGGCGACGCGACTTGCTGGGGCGACCTGTGAAGTCGGCGCGACATGCACGGACTTCATATAATTGAAGTCAATGCAGGTCGCCCCAAAGTAGTACAGGACCCTTTTCTAAGTCGGAGCGGCTTGTGTCGCTCCTATTAGAACGGGTCCTGCACTAATCAATGGCAGGTGACCCACCGCGACTTGTCAGGCGACCAAGTCGCGCTAGTGTGAATGGGGTCTTAGTGGAAAAGGAAAAAAAAAGAATAATCATAAAAATAACAATAATTGGGGGGGGGGGGGGGAGACACTCCTCTTTAAAGGGCACTTAAAGGCCCCTTGCTCTGGGGGTTTGGCAGGGATATACCCAGCAGGGCCTCCTCCTGCTACTACTATGAGGCCCCATTCACACCTGAGCATTGCGGGAATTCATGCAAAATGCGCCTCGCTCTTGTGGTGCCATTAATTCCTAATGCCACCCACACAATGGCTGGCAGACACACCATTTTGTTGCACGCCAAGAGCCGGCGCAGCCTCCCAATAACACAAAGGAACATGGCGGCGCGGGAACCAAGCAGTGACTGCAACGCAGGACAACACTGGATCCTCTTTATGCGGGAGCATGTCAACTGCGACAATCTCAGCAACAGGTAAGTGGAAAAAAAATAAATAATTGGGGGGGGGGGGGGGAGACACTCCTCATTAAAGGGCACTTAAAGACCCCTTGCTCTGGGGGGTTTGGCAGTGATATACCCAGCAGGGCCTCCTCCTGCTACTACTATGAGGCCCCATTCACACCTGAGCATTGCGGGAATGCATGCAAAATGTGGGCCATTAATTCCTAATGCCACCCACACAATGACTAGCAGACACACCATATTGTTGCACACCAAGAGCCGGCGCAGCCTCCCAATAACACAAAGGAACATGGCGGTGCAGGACCCAGCAATGACTGCAATGCAGGATCCTCTATACGCGTGGGCATCTAAACTGCGGCAATCTCTGCAACAGGAAAGTGAAAAAAAAAAAAAAAATTGAACAAAGGGGGGGGGGTGCTTTATAAAGGACGCCCCCCCTTGCTCCGGGGACCACCGTCAAACCTGAGCGTTGCGGGAACGCATGAAAAACGCGCGTCGCTCTTGCAGCGTCCACTACGCCAATCTCGGCAACAGGAAAGTGAAGAAAAAAAAATGGAATGGGGGGGGGGGGAAGGCTTTATAAAAGGACACCCCCTTCCTCTGGGGACCACCGTCAAGCCTGAGCGTTGCGGGAACGCATGAAAAAAAAAACGCACCAAAATGCGTGTCGCTCGTGCAGCGTCAATTTCTTAACGTCACCCAAGATCGGCGAGGAGACGAACGTTTTTAACGCTCCAACGCAAAAAAAGGTGCAGGAGCGTTGGTCGCACGTTTACTGGCCCCTATGCTCAGATGTAAATGGGGGGGCTAAATAATAAAACGTATGCTGATTTAGGGTTACCATGGACACCTGTCACCCCCTCCTGATGGATCAGCACCCCAACAGGCATGAGCTGCCAATCACTGAGCATGACACGAAGCGGGAGGAGGGGCCACAATGAATTTATTGGTTGATATCAGACAGGTGTGGCCCCCCCAATCAGCACATGGCGTGCCGGTCCTCATTCATCGCTGTAATCTGCCATTTTTAAAGGGCCGCCCCCCCCCCCCCTCTTCCCATAGGGAGGCAGCTTTGTACACAGCAGGCCCTCCATCATATATCATCATGAATTCATACAAGACTCTGGGGTCCCTGGGGGCCACATTGTACCCCACCTTAAAGGACAACCCCCCAGTCCCCCTCTCCCCACCCCCCCTGTCAGTGTTATAGATGAATAAAGCCCACTCTTACCGGCTCTCAGGCTGTCACAGAGGTGGAAGGGATGAGCTGCAGGGGAGCAGGGCCCGGTGGAGGAGAGCAGCTGCTAACGCCTCATTAAAAATTGGTAATTACAAATAAATAAATAAAAATAGATATAGAAAAGGGGGAGAGAGGCTGGGAGAGAGAGAGAAACGGAGGGGGGAGGAGGATATGAGGCGGGGACGCGCTGCGCGCACACCGAGCCAGGCTGAGGTGGTGGGGAGGGTGAGAAGCGGGGGCGCGCCTCCGGTTATAGCAAGGACAGCAGCGCGCACACGCCTTAGATTCACCCGTCCGTTCTCAGCTGAAAAGGGGAGCCCGGCTAAGCCAATCGGAGATGCGGCGGGGCGGGGCGCTGAGGCCTGCTGTATTGACCTATCAAGAGGCGACGGAACGAGGAAAAGGCTTCACAAGCTGGAGCCGCGGTGCAGACGTTTTAGCCAATAGGAACGTGCGAGCTGATTAGGGCCAATCCTGGCGACGGGGGGAAAGTTAGCCAATCTCCGGGGCGATAACATGAACGCGAGCCAATCATAGCAAGAGGAATATGGGAGTCGGCCAATGAGCTGGCAGAAAGAAGCCTCCTCATGTTACAGCGAAGCCCATGTTATGTACAGACCAAATAATGTGTCAGGATAAATAAACAGGAGGCGGCCACTGTGAGTCTCCTCAGAGAGAATGGGCAAAACTTCCTGTCAGCCCCATTCGTTATAACAATATGTATAAACAATCTTATTAAATAATAACTAAATAAATGAATCATTTTCACCAATGAAAGCATTATTCTGGGAAGTACACATAATAGTAAATGAACCGCTTGGCAACCAGGCAATATTCCCCCTTTCCTGCACAGGCCAGCTTTCAGCGCTGTCACACTTTGACAATTGCGCGGTCATGCAGCGCTGTACTCATATTACATTTTTATCATTTATTTCACACTAATAGAGTTTTCTTTTGGTGGTATTAAATAATTACCACTGTTTTTTATGTTTTGCTAACAAAAATTGAAAAAGACCAAAAATGTTGTAATATTTCTCCTTTTCTGATGTGCGTTGATGCGGCTTCACTGATAGGCGGCACTGATGGGCAGCACTCATGGGCACTGATAAGCAGCACTGATGGGCATAGATAGGCTGCATGGATGGGCACTGATGAGGAGGCACTGATGGGGCTGCACTAATGGGCACTGATAGGCAGCACTGATTTCACAGATAGGCTGCACGGATGGGCACTGATAGGCAGCACTGATGTTCACAGACAGGCTTCGCGGATGGGCACTGATGAGGTGGCACTGGTGGGCACTGATGAGGAGGCACTGATAGGCAGCACTGATAAGCTGTAAGGATGGACACTGATGAGGTGTCACTGGTGGGCACTGATGAGGCTGCACTAATAGGCTGCACTAATAGGCAGCACTGATGGGCACTGATAGGCTGTGTGGATGGGCAATGATGAGATGGCACTGGTGGGCACCGATGAGGCTGCACAGATGGGCAAAGATGAGGTGGCACTGATGGGCACTGATAGGCAGCACTGATGGGCAATGATTGGCAGCACTAATAGGCACTGATTGGCAGCACTAATAGGCTGCACAGATGGGCACTGATGAGGTGGGCACTGATGAGGCTGCACTAATGGGCACTGATAGGCAGCACTGATGGGCACTGATAGGCAGCATTGATGGACACTGATGAGGTGGCACTGGTGGGCACTGATGAGAAGGCACTGATGAGGCTGCACTAATGGGCACTGATAGACAGCACTGATGGGCACTGATAGGCTGCACCAATAGGCACTGATGAGGTGGCACTGGTGGGTACTGATGAGGAGGCACTGATGAGGCAGCACTGATTGGCAGCACTGGTGGGCACTCCTAGGGCTGCACTGATGATCAGGATACTGACGATCAGGGTACATGTCCTCTCTCACACTTGCCAGTTACTGGCTCTGCCTCTCCTCACACTGTGACAGCATGAGGGAAAGAATGCAGATAACTGGCGAGTGTGTTTACATCACGATGAGCTGTGATTGGACACAGCCGATCACGTGGTAAAGAGCCGCTGTCATAGCTCTTTACCCTGGTCGGTTATGCACTGTGTCCTTCTCCTTCCAGAACTAGAGCGGTCCCGCCCCACCGATATTTGACTATAGGGAAGATGGTAAATGGTTAAAGGCATAGTTCACATCCCCCCCCCCCCCCAACAAAAAAAATCTAGCTATGCAGATCTATAGATAAAAACAAACTTTAACCAAAGGTGAATAAAGCCCTTGCTATAGGTGGAGGCCATTTACGTACCTCATGAAGCCTGACTGGAAAACTTCCAGGACGTTGCTATGAATGTTGCTAAGAGAGGCCCAGTATTACTGTTCACCTCCGCCATCACAGGAGTGAGCTCTTGCTCTAATTCAAATCTCCTCAAATTTGCTTTCTTTCCCCTGATGCAGTAGCTCTGAGCTCAGCGTTAACAATTATATTCTTTCTATTTTAGTCTAATTTATATGATTTGTTTTTCAATTATTTTCTATTTTATTCTCTTATTTTCTAATCTATGATTTTCTATTCTAATCTTTTCTATTTAAATCCATTCTATTCGAAATTCGAATTTCTGAAGATGGTTATATTCTTTATATTTTATTCTACTCTTTTGTTTTTCTATTATATTTTTTTTTCTGTTCTATTATTTTCTATTTTTTTGGATTCCATTGTTTTGGATTCTATTCTAATCTATCCTATTCAAATTCGAATTTAGAAGATGGTCATATTCTATTTTGTTTTATTCTACTCTTTTAAATTCTATTCTATTCTTTACTCTTTTATTTTTATTCTATTGCTTTATTATTTTATATTCTATTTTATTGTATTCTCTTTTAGAAAATCGATTTCTATTTTTTTTTAAATCGAATTTCATCCGAATTTTGGTTCCTTTATTTCAGCTTTGGTTAAATTTGTTATTATTGTAATTCAGTCATTCGGATACATCTGAATTTCTGAATGCCTAAAAATTTGTCAGAGTTTTAATTCGGAACAAAACTCACCGCTACTATTGCATTCTCCATAACAAAATAAAAAAAAGAAACAGCAAAGACAATGAGACCTCACTGGCAATGACTGTGTCAGATGGTAGATCTGAGAAGTCCACTGCAGACATCATGTTGCTGGAGTCCCCATGCAACCATTAGGCTGGGTTCATATAGATATATAATGGAATTGGATGTGTTTATAACTGCATCCAATTCGCATAACATGTTAATGTGAATGGCTTTCAATGCAACCGTTTCACACATGTCTGGGGTCGCCACGCCGCAGTTTCAAAAACGGTCTTGTCTATTTATGGGTCCAGTTCAGGTGCAATTTCAGGAAAAAATTTGCCCCTTAATCACACCTGAACCGGTGAAGAGAAACGCACTGGACTGCTGCGCTGAAAACGCGGTCGCATGTGTGAACCCGGCCTTACTGATCACAGCAGTGCTTTGTTATTCAGTAAGGCTGACATGTTTACCCACTTGCTTACTGGGCACTTAAACCCCCTTTCTGCCCAGGCCAATTTTCAGCTTTCAACGCTGTCACTCTTTGAATGACAATTGCGCGGTCATGCAACACTATAACCCATATGACATTTTTATAATTTTTTGCATTTAAATAGAGCTTTTTTTGGAGGTATTTAATCACTACTTTTTATTTTTTGCTAAAGAAACAAAAAAAGACCAAAAATTTTCAAAAAAAAAAAAAACTGTTTTCATACTTTGTTATAACATTTTGAAAACAGGTAATTTTTCTCCTTCATCGATGGGCACTGGTAGGCTGCACTGATTGGCACTGATAAGACAGCACTGATGAGGTGGAACTTGTGGGCACTGATCAAGAGGCACTGATGAGGCTGCACTGATGGGCACTGATAGGCAGCCCTGATAGGCTGCACTGATGGGCACAGATAATGCGGCACTGATGGGCACTGATAAGGTGGAACTTGTGGGCACTGATCAAAAGGCACTGGTGAGGCTGCACTGAGAGGTGGCAGTGATGGGCACTGATAAGTTGCGCTGATAGGAGGCATTGATGGGCACTGATAGTTCGTACTGAAGGGCACTGAAAGGTGACACTGATGGGCACTGACAGGTGGTACCGATGGGCACCGATAGGCACTGGTAGGTGACACTGATAGGCAGCACTGATAGGTGGCACTGAAGGGCATTGATTGGCAGCACTGATGGACACTGATAGGTGGTACTGGTGGGTATTGATAGGTGGCACTGGTGGGCACTGCTTAGCAGTACTGATATGTACTTATGGGTGGCACTGGTGGGCACTGGTAGGTGGCGCTGGTGGGCACTGCTTAGCAGCAGTGGGTGTCCGTGTGCGGGACCGATGTCCCTTTTACACAAGCTGGTTATTAGTGTGAGGGGAAAAAAAGCTGATTACTGACTTCTATTTGCCTCACGTGATCAGCTGTCAATGACTGACAGCTGATCACGTGGTAAAGGGTCGGGATCAGCCCCTTACTCTGATCTGTGATAAGCTGAGTCTCATGGACACGCTAATCACAGAGCATGCCGCCCGCAGGCAGCACATGCACGGAAGGACGTACGAGGATGTACATGGATCCCCTCCCGGCAATTTAGGCCCAGGCTGTAGCTGTCTTTCGACTATAACGTAGGGGAGGGGGAGAGGTTAAAGGGTTAGTTCACCTTTAATAAAAAGCTGCCTATGCAAGTAAGGTAGGTAAAAACAAAATATGCAGCTTTGACCACATTTGGGCAATACCCTTCATATACAGTAGGTGTAGACCATTTAATACCCCCTGAAGCCAGGCTGAATAACTCCCAGAGAGTGCATCATCCCACTCTGACTTGTTTGCTAGAACGTTGCTAAGAGACTCCTAGCTCCTACTGGTCACCTTTGCTATCACAGGAGCAAGCTCTCAATTGCTGAGCTCAGAGCTACTGCATCAGGGAAGAGAGAGTAAATGTGAGAGGCAGGGGCGTAACTACAGGGGTTGCAGGGGTTGCAATTGCAACCAGGCCCAATGCTTCGGGGGGTCTGTGCAGCTCCCCAGTATACCTGGATAGGAGGGGGGGCAGGGGCAGCATGTAGGGAAATCACTGTCCTTCCACTTGTGTTCTGCTGTCTCTGGACCCTGGTATGCTCCCCTGGTACCACCTCCCCCCCCCCCCCCACCACCACCACTGTGCGCTCTTCCCTCTCCTGCCCGCTGCTGCAGGGGATGTGTCACAATAGAGAACCAGGAAGGGGTTGGTAAATATGTAATTTACCAGCTCCTTCCTTTTCTGAATGGACAGAGTCATAGTCAATGACACTGTAAAAAATAGAATAAAATGATAAAAAATAATACAATTAAAATAGCAAAAAATAAAAACTACTGACACCAGTGGGTGAACTTCCAGGATCGCAAAGGTCATACTTGCGACTGGGCCCTGGCATTCCACCACCGTGGGGAGGCCCCAAGATGGCAGGAAGGGGGCCCACTGCAGAACTTGTGAAAGGGCCCCGCTGCGGGACCATAATAAAGGGCCCGCAATGAGAGTAAAGGGCCCCAGGATCAGTGGGAGAGCCCCAGGCTTGAAGGGGTCCGGGGGGGCCCTTCATGGTTTCTTGCACTGAGGCCCTGAAGGTTCTAGTTACGCCTCTGGTGAGAGGGTTTTAATCTGAGAAAGAGCTCACTCCTGAAGGTGAACAATTATAGCTAGAATTCTCCTAGCAAGATGGCAGGATGTGATGACACCACCTGTAGGAGTTTATTGGTAAAGTTTAGAGAGGAAAGTCTAAACCTATAGCAAGGGCATTATTTATCTTTGGTCAAAGATGCACAGTCTTTTTCTCTCTATAGGCACCCCTTACCCGCATAGGGAGTTTTTGGTAAATGTGAACTAACCCTTTAAGCCAAGGGGTCTTCAAACTACGGCCCTCCAGTTGTTTAGGAACTACAATTCCCATCATGCCTAGTCATGTCTGTGAATATCAGAGTTTTACAATGCCTCATGGGATGTGTAGTTCCACAACAGCTGGAGGGTCGTAGTATGATTTAAGCTGACAGGCCATTTTACACCCATGGGTGAGCATGCAGGAAACAAAGGACAGCACACTGTGGACATCACTCATAGTAGAAATCTTTATAGAACCATATAGGTACGCTGTAAATCCCCGCCTGGGAACCACCACTGCTGATGTGGACGTCACTCATAGTAGAAATCTTTATAGAACCAAATAGGTATGCTGTAAATCCCCGCCTGAGAACCACCACTGCTGACGCATTTCACCCTAACTGGCTAAAGACATGTGCTCTGTCGTGCCTTGATTTTCCATGGCTCCTCAACAAATTTCTATTCACAAACTTACTTGATTCTTTTTTTTCTACCATACAGTGTATGTGTTTTTACATGCTTAGCGCCAAACTATCCCACATCTGCATGCCTGGAAACCTTTGTAAAGCAGCAGGCTTAACCACTTGCCGACCAGCTGCCATACATATACTGCGGCAAGTCGAAAGGTTCCCATTAAACGACGTACCCGCCAGAAGGGAAGCTGATCTACAGGGCCGGTGGCCGCGATTGCCGCCGGGCACCCGCGATCGCTCTCCGTGGAGACAGAACGGCGGTCTGCCGTTGTAAATACGGAGACCACTGTTCAGGGCTCCTGTGTCCCTCCTATTTAGGAACACAGGTCTCTGTGTTCATTCCATAAGTCCATCCCCCACACAGTTAGAAAGCACCCCCTAGGGACACATTTAACCCTTTGATTGCCTCTGGTGTTAACCCCTTCCCTGCCAGTGTCGATAGTACAGTAACAGTGCATATTTTCAGCACTGATTACTGTAGTAATGTCACTGGTCCCCCCAAAAGTGTCAAAAATATCAGTTAGGGGTCCGATCTGTATGCCACAATGTCGCAGACCCGCTAAAAATTGCAGATTGCCACCATTACTGGTAAAAAAAATAAATAAATAAAATGACATAAATCTTTTTAGTTTGTAGATGCAATAACTTTTGCACAAACCAATCAAAATACTTTTATTGGGGATTTTTTTATACCAAAAATATGTAGCAGAATACAAATTGGCCTAAAATTATGAAAAATTTTTATTTTTATTTATTTTTTTTTTTTTTGGAAATGTTATATAGCAGTAAGTAAAAAACATTGTTTTCTTTTTTTTCAGAATTGTTGCTCTTTTTTTGTTTATAGAGCAAAAAATAAAAATTGCACAGGTGATCAAATACCGCCAAAAGAAAGCTCTGTTTATGGGGAAAAAAGGACATCAATTTTATTTGGGTACAGCACAGCACGACCGCAAAGTTATTTGTTAAAGTAACGCAATGCCGAATCTCAAAAAAATGGCCTGGTCATTAAGGGGGCAAATCCTTCCGGTCCAGAAGTGGTTAAAGTAACGCAGTGCCGAATCGCAAAAAATGGCCTGGTCTGTAAGGGGGGGAATTCTTACCGTCCAGAAGTGGTTAAAGTAATATTAGGACTATCAATCCTATGGCTGGCTTGCAGTACCTTTACAGACAAGGACAACTATTAGACAATTCATGCCTATGTCTATGTAATATTACATCTCATTGGTGCTATTCAGTCTTAGTTGGACAAGGTCTGCTGAAATCTATAGTTTTTCAAGACCTGGAGGGCTACAAGTTGCCCATGGCCGCTTCACTTTCTTTCATGTTACATTCCTCCTGGGTGGCTAACAGTGCCAATTTTAATAGACACTACACCAGCCCCCAAAATAAGCCTTGCTTCGTTCCACAGTAAAGACTTTAAACTCGAGAACAGGTGCCCCATCATGTTTATTGTAACACCTGTTCAAAATGAAGTCTTTAGAGGGAAGGGATCAGTGAAATAGACTGTCTGAATGCTAGGAGTTGCACAAGTGTTTGAAATATTTTTAGGGCAACAACATAGTGGGAATTAAATATAAAATTATCTTTTATTATAGTACTAGGCTATTTTCTTTTATAGGCTCCACCTATAAAATTGTTTTTTAATAATCCTTACAGTCCTTTAAGGGATGAGTATTCAAATTTTGGTCTTTTATAGAATGCAGGAGGTTACAGATGAGTGAAATCAAGAGTTTTATTTTACTAAAATTTCATCCACAATTATTTAGTAAAATGTTATTATGTAGCATTATTTTATTTTTAAAACAATCCAACATACAATATAACATAAACATGCAGAGGTAAAACATAGCCTCCAGCACTTACAAATATGGCCCCCGCATACAATTCTTTCAGCGGTGTGACATCAGCACTCTAACTCCGCCCATTTTTGGGGGATATGTTTTTGATGTGCTTCTTGATGCACTGACATGTTGTCACCATTTCTATCCAAGGCCCTTATAATTGTACATCAATAGATTAAAAAAAAAAAAAAACATAACTTTTTTGGCCAATATAAAGTGTATTAATATGTTGTGTGAACTAGCACCATTAACCACTTGACCTCCAGGAGGCAGAGGCGTAGTTAGAACCTTCAGGGTCCCGATGCAAGAAACCATGAAGGGCCCCCTGGACCCCTGGCTGGGGCCCTTCCTTTCAACCCTGGGGCTCTTCCCACTGATCCTGGGGCCCTTTACTTTCGTTGCGGGGGCCCTTTATTACGGTCCTGCAGCGGGACCCTTTTACAAGTTCTGCAGTGAGCCCCCTTCCTGCCATCTTGGGGACTCCCCACGGTGGTGGAATTCTGGGGCCCGGTTGCAAGTGTGACCTTTGTGATCCTGGAAGTTCACCCACTGATGTCAGTAGCTTTTATTTTTGGTATTTTAATTGTATTATTTTTTATCATTTTATTTTATTTTTTTTACAATGTCACTGACTATGGCTCTGTCCATTCAGAAAAGGAAGGAGCTGGTAAATTACATATTTACCGACCCTTCCTGGTTCTCTATTGTGACACATCCCCTGCAGCAGCTGTCAGGAGAGGGAGCACAGGGGGGGGGGGAGCACAGTAGGGGGGGGGACCAGGGGGGCACACAGGGGCCCAAAGACAGCAGAACACAAGAGAACTGGATAGGAGGAGTGGCGGGTGCAGCATACAGAGGAACCAATCTCCTCCATTTTCCTCCTGCAGCTACAGGAGGAAAAAGGAGGACAGTGATTTCTATACATGTTGCCCCTCCTATACCGGTGTACAGGGGAGCCGCACAGGCCCCCTGGAGCATGGGGCTAGGTTGCAATTACAACCCCTGCAACTCCTGTAGTTAAGTCGCTGCCAGGAGGTTTCACCCTCTTCATGACCAGACCATTATTTGCTATTTGGCACTGTGCTGCTTTAACTGGAAATTGCTTGGTAATGCAACACTGTAGCCAAATAAAGTTTGGATTATTTGTTCACACAAATAGAGCTTTCTTTTGGTTACCACTGTTTTTTTTTTATTATTATTATTATTATTATTATTATATGCTTTTTATTTTCTGTTATAAAACATATCCAAAAAAAATAAAATTTCTTCAGAAATTTAGGCCAGAATGTATTCTGCTACATGTCTTTGGTAAAAAAAATCCCAATAAGTGTATATTACTTGGTTTGTTTATAGTTTGATAAGATATAGCGCCTACAAGCTATGGAATATATACTGGAATTTTTCGCAGCGTTTAAAGCGGAGTTCCGCCCCCCCCCCCCCCCCAAAAAAAATGAAAAGTCAGAAGCTACACTTACTGTAGCTGCTGACTTTTAATATTAGGATACTTACCTGTCCTGGAATCCAGCGATGTCGGCACCGCAGCCAATGATTCTATTGGCTCTCGGGTGGTAAGGGAAACAAGCAATGAAGCCATTTCGCTTCATAGCCATTTCCTTACTGCAGATGCACGAAGCACACTCCGCTTTCTAAATGGCCCGGTGGGGGGAGGAGGAGGAGGGCTGAACTTCTAACGAACCTCGCAGCACAAGGTCTGAAGGAAGTAGGGTGTAACGTTCATGCGTTTTTGTTAGTGGATGGATTTACAGCTGCAGAATTACTACACTCAGTAGCCTTGTAGAGATTCTGTTGAACAAACATATCCAACTCTCAGGACTTCATCACAGTGCACAGCCTGTTATGCAATATACATATACTCAATCAGATGTTTAATGGAGGGATAGAATATATGAGAATGTATAGATGAGAGACAGGCTATTGTATGGTGAGCACTAGGAGTAGTATTAGGAGAGTTGCAGGTGATGGTAAAGCAGATAGGTTCTGATGTCAAGTATAGTGCAGATGGTAAGAGGACACAGATGGAGTATACTTAGACAGAGTAACCTAGTGCAAGGATAGTTGAAGGTAGTCCCAAGAGCTAACAGTCTATGCAGATGATAGGGAATAGATAGATACAGATAGTCCTGGTAATTGCAGTAGATGACAGTAGGGGATTGGTTAGTAAGGAATCCCCTGTGGGGTACTTATCACTTAGATAGGTTAGTAGTAACAGTGTCCATTAGAGAGAGGTGATCCCGTAGCGAGATACGAATCAGCAGCGAGGTTCCGGCTTCAGTTCAGCAAAGGGAAAAGTCAGCAGCTCCGACTTCACAGGAGAAGGTGCGGTGAACATGTGGTTTGAATGAGCAATGATTGAGAGAAAGCCGGCGATTGAAATAGCCGCTCATAGCGGCGCTCAGCAATGATGTCATCCGGTCTTAAAGGTGTATGCGTCTCTTTGATAACAAGATGGGACGCAATTTAGTAAGAGAGAAATATGGAACAAGGGTACCAGAGGTACCAGAACATTACAGTACCTTAGGTACTTAAGGCCGGCTCCGGAAGGCCTCTAGAACTGGTTTTTCTGGATATTTAGAGTGGAAATTGCGAATCAGTCTAGGGGCATGTATATCGGAGGTATCCAGCCAGGTGTCATCTTGGGGCCCATAGTTCTTCCATCGTACAAGATACTGGAGTCTTCTTCTATGGAAACGGGAATCCAAAATCTCTTTTATCTCAAATTCTTCTCCACCTTCCACTTGTACAGGAGGTGGAGGTGAGATAGTAGGCCTTATTCCTTGGTTAGGAACATGGGGCTTCAGTAGCGACACATGGAAGATGGGATGTATCTTGAGGTCTGTTGGTAATGTGAGTTGTACTGCAGCTTTTCCAATAAGCTTCTCTATTGGGAAAGGTCCCAGAAATAGAGGTCCAAGTTTTT
Organism: Pelophylax lessonae; assembly: GCF_965119305.1. Lineage (NCBI taxonomy): Eukaryota > Metazoa > Chordata > Amphibia > Anura > Ranidae > Pelophylax > Pelophylax lessonae. The sequence goes on along the minus strand of NC_138773.1, from coordinate 298,823,823 downwards.
TACTAGGGATTTTTAATCTCAGATTTTTTGTAGAAAGCCAAACAAGATCCCCAATGGCATATTGGGGAGAGGGTTTCCTACGGAGGTCGTAGTACCTCTTTTGTTGGCTATGAGCATGTGATATGGTATTGTTGAGTAATCCCAGAGAATCCTTTATCTGGGCAAGATAATCAGATGCCACTGGATTACTTGATGGCAAGATACGTGGTGGAAGGAGTGTGGGATGAAACCCGTAATTTAGGTAAAATGGACTTTGTTTAGTAGTGCTATGAGTCGCGTTGTTATAGGCGAATTCCGCCAGCGGGAGGAGATCTGCCCAATCGTCCTGTAGATACGAAGTATAGCAACGCAGATACTGTTCAATGCACTGGTTAACTCGCTCTGTCTGTCCGTTGGTCTGAGGGTGGTAGGGAGAAGTAAGTTTACGCTCTATTCGTAGTATCTGACATAGAGCTAGCCAAAACTTTGAGATGAATTGTGAACCACGGTCAGACAGCAGTGTTTTTGGAATACCATGTAACTTAAAGACATGTTTCACAAGTAATTCCGCTGTTTGTTTGGATGAAGGTAGTTTTCGGATAGGAGTGAAATGTGCCATCTTGGTCAGATGGTCCACTGACACCAAGATGGTGTTGAATCCTTTGGAAGGTGGTAGTTCCACTATGAAGTCTAAGGATACCATTTCCCACGGAACCTGGGGTATCGGTAAACTACAAAGTAACCCCGATGGTTTCGTGTTGTCAATTTTAGACCTTGCACAGATATCACAAGATAAAACGCACTTTTTTACGGTTGTCTTCATGTCTGGCCACCAAAACTGCCTAGTAAGTAGATTGAAAGTTTTAGTCATACCCATATGTCCTGCCATAGGTACATCATGCGACAATTCCAAGATCTTGGTTCGCATAGTAGGGGGTATGTATAATTTATTGTTGTAGTAGAGGAAGCCTTCTGCGTCAGTAGTTAGTTGTGGTGGAGGTAAGTCCAGTCCTATGCTGTGCAAAATCTCCTCCTTCAGGGAGCGAACGACACCGATAATACGTTCAAGTGGTATTATAGGAACTGAGGGAACCTCGGTACAATCTTTCTCGGCTAGTCGTGAAAGCGCATCCGCTTTTTTATTTTTGTCTGCGGGCGTGTAAGTCACTAAAAAATTAAATCTCAGAAAGAATAACGACCACCGTACCTGCCGGTGGGAAAGAGTTCTATTAGTCTGAAGGTATTGAAGGTTTTTGTGATCAGTATATATCAGGATTGGCAATTGAGTGCCCTCAAGTAGATGTCGCCAATTCTCTAACGCCAGTTTTATGGCTAGTAACTCCTTCTCACCTACTGGTTAGTTCACCTCGGGGCTGCTTAATGACTTTGAGAAGAAAGCAACTGGGTGAAGAGGTGAGGTGTTTGTTGGTCGTTGTGAGAGAACTGCTCCTACTGCCATATTTGACGCATCTACCTCCAAGATGTATTGAAGGGATGGGTCTGGGTGGCAAAGTATGGGGGCAGTAGTAAAGCTTGATTTCCCCAGACAGAATGCTCCATTTGCTTCTTTTGACCAATTAAATGGTTTCTTCGTGCTTGTGAGTTGTGTGAGAGGTTTCACAATCGCAGAGAAGTTCTTAATGAATTTCCTATAGTAGTTAGAGAATCCTAGGAACCTTTGTAATGCTTTGCGAGTGGTTGGCACAGGCCAATCCAGAATGCAGGATATTTTGCTCATGTCCATTTTGATTCCATTTTTAGATATAATATATCCTAGGAATAGTACTTCCTCTTTATGAAACAAACATTTTTTTGATTTAACATATAAGTTATGTGCAAGTAGTCTTGACAACACAAGTCTCACATGTTTTATGTGCTCAGGTAAGGAATGAGAATAGATAAGTATATCGTCCAAATATACTACAACACAAACATCAAGCAAGTCTCTGAATATCTCATTTATAAACCGTTGGAAGGCTGCGGGAGCATTACATAGCCCAAATGGCATTACAAGGTACTCAAACAGTCCGTATCTGGTTCTGAATGCCGTCTTCCATTCATCCCCTTTACGGATTCGAATTAAATTGTATGCCCCTTTTAGGTCCAATTTTGAAAAGAAAGAAGCTCCACGCACCTGTTCGATAAGTTCAGGAATAAGAGGTAAAGGATAACGATCCTTTATTGTAATGGCATTTAATTGTCTGAAATCAATGATAGGCCTAAGGCTAGAATCCTTATTGCGGACAAAGAAGAGTCCAGCAGCAGTGGAGGAAGTAGAAGGTCGGATGAATCCTTTTGCCAAGTTCTCATCCAGATACTCCTTAAGATGAGAGAGTTCATCCTGTGAGAGAGGATAAACATGTCCGAAAGGCAACTTGCTATTAGGGAGTAGATCGATACAACAATCATAGTCCCTATGGGGAGGTAGCATTTGAGCGTTTTTCTCAAGGAAAACCTCCGATAAATCCTGATAACACTTGGGTATAATGTCATCCAGCACTACAGACAGGATCCTATCATATGTGGGGAGATTACACGTCGTTTCACAATAGTGAGAAGAGAAAGCTAGCGTTCTTGTTTTCCAATCGATGATTGGTTGATGTATGTGTAACCAGGGAAGTCCCAAAATGATTGGAAAATGTGGTGAAGTTAATACATCAAAGGTGGTGGTCTCCACATGAGACTCGTCAGCAGTTACAAGGAGTGCCTGTGTCTGACTGGTGATAGGACCAGAGGATAAAGGGGTACCGTTAATAAAACTAACGGAGACAGGTTTGGGTTTTGAAACAATAGGTATTTTATTAAGGGAGACAAAACAAATGTCAATGTAGTTTCCACAAGATCCTGTGTCGATCATAGCCTTGGTGGTGATCCTAGTTTGGTCCCACTGCAATGTTAAATGAACAAAAAGATAAGGATTAGAAAAGGAAGTTGTGAGTCCCCCTAGCAAGACATTTGAACACTCACCCTCTTTTCTGCGGACAAGGGGACAGCCGCTTATCAAATGATTCGGGGATGCGCAGTACATGCAAAGATGTTCGGTTTTCCTCCTGGCACGTTCAGAAAGGGTCAGAGGTGGGCGTATCATTCCTACTTCCATAGGAGTAGGGTCAGCAGGCAACATCCGAGAAGGACTGGATAATGGTGAGCCCATCTTCTCAGCCTTTCTTTCTCGTAGTCGTCTGTCAATATTGATACTGGTCTGTATCAGTCCCTCTAGAGTGCCAGGTAAATCCGCTTGGGCGAGCTCGTCTTTAACGGCCTCAGATAGGCCGAGTCTAAACTGCGTTCGCAAAGATGTGTCGTTCTACCCTGAATCAGGGGACCATCTTTTAAAATTTGCCACGAAATCTTCAACAGGTCTCCTTCCTTGTTTTAAGGCCCGTAATTGGGTATCAGCGGTACTCTGCTTATTGGGGTCTTCATATAAACTAGCGAGTTGTGCTAGGAATAAAGGGTAAGAATTAAGGAGTGGATCATCCTTTTCAAAGAGAGCATCTGCCCAGGCCCGGGGTTCACCCGTTAAATAGGAGATGACGGTACAAACCTTAATTTGGTCAGTGGTGTAGGTTAGAGGTTTTAACAAAAAAAGCAATCGACATGCGTTTTTAAATTCACGAAATTTGCTCCGATCACCAGAAAACACTAGAGGAGGGTTTATCTTAGGCTCACGGGGCTGAGCAGCAGAAAGCTGTGTGAGACGGCCAACCTGCTGTCTCAAGGTCTGATTTTCGTTTTGTACCTCTGTAAGCGCAAGGATCAATGCATCTACTTGCTGTTTTAATTGTAGTACATGAGTGGGTAATTCTGCTGAATCCATATTTTTTTTTAAGGCTCGTTCAATCTGTAACGCTCATGCGTTTTTGTTAGTGGATGGATTTACAGCTGCAGAATTACTACACTCAGTAGCCTTGTAGAGATTCTGTTGAACAAACATATCCAACTCTCAGGACTTCATCACAGTGCACAGCCTGTTATGCAATATACATATACTCAATCAGATGTTTAATGGAGGGATAGAATATATGAGAATGTATAGATGAGAGACAGGCTATTGTATGGTGAGCACTAGTAGTTGAAGGTAGTCCCAAGAGCTAACAGTCTATGCAGATGATAGGGAATAGATAGATACAGATAGTCCTGGTAATTGCAGTAGATGACAGTAGGAGATTGGTTAGTAAGGAATCCCCTGTGGGGTACTTATCACTTAGATAGGTTAGTAGTAACAGTGTCCATTAGAGAGAGTTGATCCCGTAGCGAGATACGGATCAGCAGCGAGGTTCCGGCTTCAGTACAGCAAAGGGAAAAGTCAGCAGCTCCGACTTCACAGGAGAAGGTGCGGTGAACATGTGGTTTGAACGAGCAATGAGTGAGAGAAAGCCGGCGATTGAAATAGCCGCTCATAGCGGCGCTCAGCAATGATGTCATCCGGTCTTAAAGGTGTATGCGTCTCTTGGATAACATGATGGGACGCAATTTAGTAAGAGAGAAATATGGAACAAGGGTACCAGAGGTACCAGAACATTACATAGGGACGGGTACGTGTCAAAAACAGGTACTCGCTCCCCCCCCCCCCCAAAAGGTTTCAAATGTGGCACTGGAAGGGGGAGAGATCAGATAAGCTGAGGTTTCAGTTTTGGGTGGAACTCTGACTTTCTGACTGCCTTTCACATTTCTTGAGAAGATAAAATACCATGACAGTACAAACACCCCTCCAAATTACCCCTGTTTGGAAAGTAGACACCCCAAGGTATTTGCCCAGAAGCAATCTAAAACATTTTGTGCTACATCTCCCGAGTATGGGATCAGGGCTGCTGTTAGAAATCACAGGGCCCCATACAGACTACTTGGCAGGGCCCCCCTAAGAAAATATTAAAGATATATTTAGCTAAAGTTACAACAAAAATCACTATTATCAGACACAAATACAATGTAACTCACATAATTCCTGCTAAATCTAAAAGAAAAAACTATGTTAATAAATAAAAAAGAACATAAGATAGAAAAAATATACAGGCTGGGCAGTTGGAGCTCTGGGATCAGAGAGACAAAGGGAGAGAAACAAATTTACAGATAAACTCAGGAGCAGAGCTAACATTAGAGCCAGTGCTGGGAGGGGGGCCCACACAGGGAGGGGGATTAGTGGGGGACAACTGTCTTTCTCAGCAGATAAAAGCGGATAGCAGGGAAAGGAACAGAGATTAGATTCAGGTGCTGGAAGAAGATTTCTGTATTTGTTGTCCATCACTAATCCCCCTCTCTGTGTGGGCCCCCCTGTGTGCTCGGGCCCCCTACAAGAGGGCTGGTGGTCCCCCCCTATCAGCGGCCCTGATGGGGATACCACATTTGCAAGACTTTTTGGCGGCCCAGCCATGTACAGGGGCCCAAAATCCAATGACCCCTTTTTGGACAGTAGACACCCAAGGTTTTTGCTGAGAGGCATATTGAGTCTTTGGAAGATCTTATTTTTTGCTACAAGTTTTTGGAAAATTAATTTTTATTTTTTTCAACAAAGTTTTAATTTTACTGAACTATTTCTCACACACATCATGGTAAACATGGCATTGCACCCCAAAACACATTCTGCTACCTCTCCCGATTATGGGAAAACCACATGTGTCAGACTTTTTGGGAGCCTAGCCGAGTACAGGGGCCCAAAGTCTAATGAGCACCTTCAGGCGTTCAAAGGGCGTAACTTGTGCATTCGATTTCCTAACTACCTATCACAGTTTCGGAGGCCCTAAAATGTCAAGATAGTACAAACACCCCTCAAATTACCCCGTTTTGGAAAGTAGACACTCTAAGGTAGTTGATAATAGGCATAGTGAGTATTTTGCTGATCTCATTCTCATCATCCTATAAAGCTCCACTTTAACAAAGAGAGAGATCTGGCAGAAGTTTGAATCCCTTAGAGCTCTTTTAGTGTGGCAGCTGGGGGGGTGGTAAAAACAACACAGCTGTACAGCGCTGTACACAGGCTGCAGCTGCATTATTTTGCTTTGCGGCCATGACATTTTTAACCCAGGGTGCAGAGTTTGACAGTTGTACAGGTGACACCGTCATGTCAAACTCTCCCATTAATTTCAATAGGACTGCACAACAACTGCAAGTGCGGTCCCCGCAATTTAAAATTGCCGCTTGACAATTTAAAAATGAAAAAAAAAATGATAAAAAAAACAGGCATTCAGAAGGCAGCTGTATCTGAAAAGCAATCCCTCTGAAAGAGTCCCCCTGTCAGAATACAAATACATAGTGGGCAGGATTTCCCCATGCACCTCAGAAAAGTAGTAATGTGTTGCCAGCTTAACTCCACTATTGTTTTGCGAGAAAACAATCCCTTCTGGGTGATCTACACTCACTGCCCACTTTATTAGGTGCACCTGTCCAATTGCTTGGCAACACAAATTGCTAATCAGCCAATCACATGAAAGCAACTCAATGCATTTAGACCTTTAGATGTGGTGAAGACGACTTGCTGAAATTCAAACCGAGCATAAGAATGGGGAAGAAAGGGGATTTAAGTGACTTTGAACGTGGCATGGTTGTTGGTGCAGACAGGCAGATCTGAGTATTTTAAAAACTGCTGATCTGCTGGGATTTTCACACACAACCATCTCTCGGGTTTACAGAGAATGATCCGAAAAAGAGAAAATATACCCCGTGATCGGCTGTTGTGTGGAGGAAAATGCCTTGTTGATGTCAGAGGTCAGAGGACAATGGGCAGACTGGTTGGAGATGATTGGAAGGCAACAGTAACTCAAATACCCACTCGTTACATCCAAGGTATGCAGAATACCATCTCTGTACGCACAACACATTGAACCTTGAAGCAGATAGAGTACAGCAGCAGAATACCACACTGGGTGCCACTCCTGCCAGCTAAGAACAGGAAACTGAGGCTACAATTCGTACAATAGTAGATTGGAAAAACGTTGCCTGGTCTGATGAGTCTGGATTTCAACTGCAGCATTCAGATGGTAAGATCAGCGCTTTTTTTTTCTGCATCAAAAATGTATGGAAAGTAGGTTATATGGTTTCCTATGGCATAGTTCACACCAGTGCAGTGCATTCCATTGCTTTTCTGTTCCAGAAAAAAAAGTACAACATGTTGCTTTTTTCCTGCACAGATATGTAATAGAACACAGTAAAAAGCATAAACAATGCATTAAAAATTCCCCCGGACCCCAATACAGTGAACAAAAAAAAAACCAGGATAATAAATAAAAAGCATCTGAAATGCAACTGGAAACGCATCAAAAACATAACAAAAAAGCACTGGAACACATCAAAAGTGCGTTAAATACACGCATGAAGAAGCGCATCCTAAAATTTTACATAGCGATATCTGCAAAATGGGTCAGCCTAAAGTGATCTAGCAGGACTGGCACTCCTGTGATCCATAGGAGATGTACAGCCCAACGAGCTTTGGCTGTTCATTTCCTTTAAGGCTTCTTTCACACTTGTGCAACTTGTCATGCAGCTTTGGACATCGGAGTTCCAATGACACCCATTCATATACAGTATGCGCAACTTAACCACTTCCATACCGAGTCATAGTAATATGACGTCGGCATGGTGGTTGTACGGATCCGGGCGGGCGTCATATGACGTCCGCCCGCTCTAGCTGCTACTGCGCGCCCCCGGAGCAGCGCGGCGATCGGGGGTGAGGCTCGTCCCTCGGACATAGCCCATCCCTGATCAAGGTAAACAGCCAATAGAAATTGGCTGTTTACCACGTGATCGGCTGTGTCAATCACAGCCGATCACATGAGCGGCTCCAGCACGAGCCGCTCGTTCTCTCTGCAATGCGCGCCCCCGGGGGCGCGCAGAGCAGCGATCGGGGACGAGGCTCGTCCCTCGGACAGAGTCGATCCCCGATCTAGGTAAAGAGCCAATGAAATTGGTTCTTTACCACGTGACCGACTGTGTCCAATCACAGCCGGTCACAAATGTCAACAGAGAACACGGTAACTAGCTGTCACCGTGTTCTCCTCCTCACACACTGATCCTGTGTGAGGAAGAGAGTGTGGTAACAGCTAGTTACCAACTACAGTGCACCCCAAACACACTGATTGCCCCCCCCCCCAATAAAGAGCACCTGTCACTAGCCCATCAAAGTACCCGAGTACCTGTCACCAGCCCATCAGGTACTCTGATGACAGGTACTCAGGAACTCTGATGACAGGTACCCGGGTACTCTGATGACAGGTACTTGGGTACTCTGATGACAGGTACTCGGGTACTCTGATGACAGGTACTCGGGTACTCTGATGACAGGTACTCGGGTACTCTGATGACGGGTACTCGGGTACGCTGATGACGGGTACTCGGGTACTCTGATGACAGGTACTCGGGTACTCTAATGACAGGTACTCGGGTACTCTGATGACAGGTACTCGGGTACTCTGATGACAGGTACTCGGGTACTCTGATGACAGGTACTCGGGTACTCTGATGACAGGTACTCGGGTACTCTGATGACGGGTACTCGGGTACTCTGATGACAGCTACTCGGGTACTCTGATGATAGGTACTCGGGTACTCTGATGACGGATACTCGGGTACTCTGATGACGGATACTTGGGTACTTTGAGTACCTGTCAACGGAGTACCCGTCATCAGAGTACCTGAGTACCTGTCACCTACCCATCAGAGTACCCGAGTACCTTCCACCTGCTCATCAGAGTACCTGACGCCTGAAGTACCCGAGTACTTGCCGCCTGCTCATCAGTACCCATCACTACTCATCAGTACTCATCAGTACCTATCACGTATCAGTATCACCTATCAGTATCAGTACTACTCATCAGTACCTATCACCTGCCTGTCACCTGCCCATCAGAGTACCCGAGTACCTGTCACCTGCCTATCGGAGTACCCGAGTACCTGCCACCTGCTCATCAGTACCAGAGTACCTGTCGCCCTTCATACAGCCACCATGTCTAAGTCCAAAAAGGTTTATATACGTCCTCCGTTTAAACCTAAATACCGGTGTTATGGCAGCAGATAGCTGCCATAACCCTGGTATTTTTTTAAACGGTGGACGGTTGGCTTTCCGATAAGGGTGGTCCCAGCGGCGGATTCGCCGTGGGATCACCCTTCTGGGATGGCGGAAGAGGTGCCCCCCCCCTCCCGCGTCCGGTCCTTTTCCCCGCTTACCGGACCCGCCGGCAGCGGGGAAAACGATCCGGTCCCGGATCCTCACAGACAGGATGTCGAGTGAGGGCAAGCTTGCCCTCACTTGACTCTATGGTCTTGGAGGACCGGGGCTACGGAAAATGTTGTTGCCTAGCAACCGGTTTAAAGGTCCTTTTTTTTTTTTTTCATTTTATATATTAATTTTTTTTTTTTTTTTTTTTATATCTTTTAGTGTACTTGTGAGATCTGAGGACTTTTTGACCCCAGATCTCACAAAAAAGAGGTCCTGTCGTGCCTTTTTCTATTACAAGTAATGTTTACATTTCTTGTAATAGAAATAAAAATGATCCTTTTTTTTTTTTTTTGTTAAACGGTGTAAAAATAAAAAATAATAAATAAAATAAATAGTAAAAAAAAAAAAAAAAAAAATTAAAGCACCCTGTCCCCGTTAGCTCGCGCACAGAAGCGACGCATATGGAAACCCCGCCCACATATGTAAACGGTGTTCAAACCACACATGTGAGGTATCACCGTGATCGTTAGAGCAAGGGAAATAATTTGAGCCCTAGACCTCCTCTGTAACTCAAGGATGGCAACCTGTAGAAATTTTTAAATTGTCGCCTATGGGGATTTTTAAGTACCAAAGTTTGTCGCCATTCCGTGAGCGTGCGCAATTTTGAAACATGACATGTTGGGTATCTATTTACTCGGCGTAACATTATCTTTCACATTATGGAAAAAAATTGGGCTAACTTTACTGGTTTCTTATTTTTTAATTAAAAAAAGTGAATTTTTTCCAAAAAAATTGCGTTTGGAAGACCGCTGCGCAAATACGGTGTGATAAAAAATATTGCAATAATCTCCATTTTAATCTCTAGGGTCACTGCTAAAAAAAAATATATAATGTTTGGGGGTTCTAAGCAGTTTTCTAGCAAAACAACTGATTTTAGCTTGTAAATACCAAATGTCAAAAATAGGCCTAGGCAAGTGGCTAGGATGCATGATGATGCTCCTTGGATGTTAGGCCCCTCTATATGGCTAGGCTGTGAAAAAGTCTCACACATGTGGTATTGCCATACTCAGGAGGAGTGGCAGAATGAATTTTGGGGTGTCATTTTTGCTGTGTACATGCTATGTGTTAGGAATATCCTATAAATTGACAACTTTGTGTAAAAAAAAAAAGTTTTCATTTTTTTCCCACATTTTCCAAAAACCTGTGGAAAAAAATGACATGTTCAAAGGACCCATAATGCCTCATAGAATATACGTTGGAGTGTTTTCTTTCCAAAATGGGGTCATTTTGTGGACTTTTCCATTGTATTGGTGCTCTAGGGCCTTTAAAAGTGTGATAGGTAGTAAGAAAGTTTTATGTGTATTTATGCTCCTAGAACGCCTGAAGGTGCTTCTTGGACGTGGAGTATCTTTTTGTGGCCAGGCTGTGTAAAAGTCTCACACATGTGTTATCGCCATACCCGGAAGGAGTAGCAGAATGTATTTTTGGGTGTAATTTTTGCTGTGTACATGCTATGTGTTAGAAATAGCTTATAAATTGACAACTTTGTGGGAAAAAAAAGAAAAAAAATTTTTTTTCTTCATTTTCCCAAGAATTGTGGGAAAAAATTACAACTTCAAAATACCCACCATGCCTCTTACTAAATACCTTGGACTGTCTACTTTACAAAAAGGGGTCATTTGGGCGGTATTTGTACTGTCCTGACATTTCAGGGCCTCAAGAAAGGAGATAGGCAGTCAGTACTTCTGGTGTGATCAATTTTCAGTAATTGGTACCATAGCTTCTAGACTCAATAACTTTCACACAGACTAAATAATATACACTAATTTGGGTTAATTTTACCAGAGACATGTAGCAGTATACATTTTGGCCCAAATGTATGAAGAAAAATTAATTTTTTGCAAAATTTTATAATTGAAACTAAAAGAAAGTGTTTTTTTTTCAAAATTTTTGCTCTTTTTTTGCATATATCACGAAAAAAAAAAACCCCAGTTGTGATCAAATACCACCAAAAGAAAGCTCTATTTGTGTGAAAAAAATGATAAAAATTTTGTTTGGTTATAGTGTAGCATGACTGAGCAATTGTCATTCAAAGTGTGAGAGTGCTGAAAGCTGAAAATTGGTCTGGGCAGGAAGGGTGTCAAACTGCTCTGTATGGAAGTGGTTAAAGATGCAGCAACTTCAAAGTAGTTCATGCACTACTTTGGTCCAACTTTCATGCGGCTTGAGGGCCATAGACATCAATGTTAACCCTCAGAAATTGCATGAAAGTCATACTTGAATGTTGTACAATGCAACTTGTGTGCAACAGTCGTCCATTAAAACTGGTCAAAGCCAAAGTCATATCCAGGTTTTACCCATCCAAAGTTGCGTCAAAGTTGCACAGCAAAGTCAGTCGTACAAGTGTGAAAGGGGCCTTAAAGTGTTTGTAAAGTCTTGTGTTTTTTTTTTTCTTTATAAATAGCAAACATGTTATACTTACCTGCTCAGTGTAGTAGTTTTGCACAGAGCAGCCCCGATCCTCCTCTTCTCGGGTCCCTGGCTGGTGCTCCTGGCCCCTCCCTCCTGTTGAATGCCCCCACAGAAAGCAACTTGTTGTGGAGGCACCTGAGCCGAGTAACAGCTCCCTGTGTCCATTTAGACATGGAGCCGCGACCCGGTTTGCCCCTTCTCTCTCCTGATTGGCTGACTGACTTTGATTGACAATTGCACAAAGGCTCTAATAGGCTTCAAAAAAGGGTGGGCATAGGACGCAGAGCACTGCACCCTGAGCCCACCCAGTTGTGTGACAATAGTGAATGAATATTCGCTATTGTCACACTGATTCTCCACCTGGCCAATCAGGAAGCGGGTCCTGAGACCCGTTTCCCAACTGGCCGAAAGGAAAAGCCACCTATTGGTGAAAGAGAAGGAGGGAGGAGACGCAGGGGAAGCCCAACCAACAAAGGAGGACACGGAGGAGACTGAGGGGGAAGCTGTCTCCGCCGCCGCCACATGTCAGTCCAGGGGCAGTACAGGCTGAATGAGCCGGCGACCGGGGGAGGGGATATGGTGTGCGGTGCGGGCTGGAGCTGGTGTGGTCTATGGTCAGGTCCGTCAGCCCCCCCCCCCCCGACCCATGGAGCACCAGCTGCCACTGGTCTCAGCCAATGATGAGGGGAGTCCCAGACAATTGAGAAGCTCCTGCAACATCGCTGGACAGAGATGGGACTCAGGTAAGTATTCGGTGGGGGGGGGGGGGGGGTGAGGGGGGCTGCTGCACACAGAAGGTTTTTTTTATCCTAAAGCTTGATAAAAAAAAAACCTTCTGCCTTTACAATCACTTTATTCATTTTATTGGCCAGAATATTTAAGTGGAGATTAAACGCCCAAGCACTTGACACGTCTAAACAAGTTTTCAAAAATACGGCTTAGGTGCATTTTTAAGGCTGCTTCTCTCCTGCCAGGAGAAAGGCGTTCACAAGAGCCGCACTATCCATGCACCCAAAATGAACCACCAAATACTCTTTTTGATGTCATTCGTCACCTTTAAATAAATAAACTATTTTTCCTTTCCTGTAACCCCCAGAATGCGTTACCTTAGACAGCTGCCTCATTAAAGACCAACACCTGCAGTCAAAATCATTGGAGAGCAAAGAAAAATAGATTTTGGCTTGTGTCAGGTATAATCTTTCATTATTCTCTTTGTCCCCTCAGTGATATGACATTGTATGTGGCGAAATGAGCAATGTTGACATGACATGACACAAGGAGTGATGGAGATGCAGGGAGGCAGGTGAATGTCAATTTTCCTACAGCGAGCGCGTCACTTGGGAAAATGATGAGGCCGATTCCCAGCAGCTGCAAGGTGACTCCTCTGTCACACACTTAAAATGCACCTGACACCCTTATTACAGCTGTGCTATGGAGACACCGGCATTTTATTACATTGCCGTAATGAATGATTCATTACCTGTTTACTTCAAACACCCCGTATTATTTATTAATTCTGCTACCTACATTTCATTTATTGACTTTTCAAAATGAACAAATGAAAAGGAACAGGAAGAGTGGAAGCGCCAGCAGCAGGGTTGTGTTGTCTTCCTCCAAGAAACTAGCCTAACCAGGGGGCTTTTTCTCAGAAAAAAGGTGCAGGAACTCAACCACGACCCCCCCCCCCCCTCCTCCAAAAACTGGTTACAATTTCACTAAGGCTCTATTCACACCTGGGCGTTTTTTTGCGTTTTTCTGCTCCAAAAACGCTCAAAAAAAAGTAAAACCCCATCCATTTAAATGACCCCTGTTCACATCTGAGCGTTTTAACGCCTGAAGCAAAACGCCTGTAGCTGAAAAAAGTACATGAGCTTCTTTTTGGGCTGATTACCAGCGTTTTTGTTAGATGTCAATGCCTGCCTCCAAAAACGCCTGAAAAAAAACGCCTGAAAAACGCTGTAAAAATCGCGGTAAAAAAATGTGCGCTAAAGCTATGCTAAAGTGTGAATGCAGCCTAACAGTGGGAGGATCTTAACCACTTTAAGACCGGAAGGATTTGCCCCCTTAATGACCAGGCCACTTTTTACAACTTGGCACTGCATGACATTTAACTGACAATTGCATGGTCGCGCGACGCTGTACCCAAAAGAAATTTACGTAGTTTTTTTTCCCAAAAATAGAACTTTCTTTTGGTGGTATTTGATCACCTGTGCGATTTTTATACACAAAAAAAGAGAGACAGTTCTGAAAAAAATCAATATTTTTCACATTCCGCTATATAACATTCCCAAAAAAAAATAAATTAAAAATCAAAATTTTTTAACATTTTAGGCCAATTTGTTTTCTGCTAAATATTTTTGGTAAAAAAAAAAAATCGCAATAAGGGTATTTTAATTTGTTTGCACAAAAGTTATTGCATCTACTAACTATGGGAAAGATTTATGTCATTTTTATTGTTTTTTTTTTTTTTACTAGTAATGGCGACAATCTGCATTTTTTTGCGGGACTGCGACATTGCGGCGGACAGATTGGACCCCTGACTGACATTTTTGACACTTTTGGGGGGACCAGTGACATTACTACAGTAATCAGTGCTAAAAATATGCACTGTTACTGTAATAATGACACTGGCAGGAAAGGGGTTAATATTGTGGGTGATCAAGGGGTTAAACGTGAGCCTAGGGGAGTGATTCTAACTGTGGGGGAGGCGTGGATTGTGGAATGACCATAATCCTATATAGAAGGATCACAGGGGCTCTATGATCATTCCAGGAAGAAGAACGGTCAGCTGTGTTTACTACAGCTGACCGTTCTTCTCAGCGGGGAATGATCGTGGGTGTCAGGCAGCAATCGGAACCCGCATGCCTGCTGCATCCTCGCCCCCTGGCCTCCTGCTCGCGACCCTGTACAGTTACGGCAATTCGTGCAGGATCGGCTGCCTGCCGCAGTACATCTGCGGCGGGCGGTCGTAAAGAGGTTAAAGGGGCATCAAATACCAGGAGTACATTATGTACAGAGTGCAGAGTTCTGCCAGGATACACACAGAGTGCAGATTTCAGGGGTGTGCTACATGCAGAGTTCGGGAGTGTGCTATGTGCAAAGTGCTGAGTTGCAGGGGTGTGCAGCGTACAGAGTTCAGGGGTGGGCTACACACAGAGTGCAGAGTTCAGGGGTGTGCTACACACAGAGTGGAGAGTTCAGGGGTGGGCTACACACAGAGTGCAGAGTTCAGGTGTGTGCTACACACAGAGTGCAGAGTTCAGGGGTGGGCTACACACAGAGTGCAGAGTTCAGGGGTGGGCTACACACAGAGTGCAGAGTTCAGGGGTGTGCTACACACAGAGTGCAGAGTTCAGGGGTGTGCTACACTGAGAGTGGAGAGTTCAGGGGTGCCCTACACACAGAGTGCACAGTTCAGGGGTGGGCTACACACAGAGTGCACAGTTCAGGGGTGGGCTACACACAGAGTGCAGAGTTCAGGGGTGGGCTACACACAGAGTGCAGAGTTCAGGGGTGTGCTACACACAGAGTGCAGAGTTCAGGGGTGTGCTACACACAGAGTGCAGAGTTCAGGGATGTGCTACACACAGAGTGCAGAGTTCAGGGGTGGGCTACACACAGAGTGCAGAGTTCAGGGGAGTGCTACACACAGAGTGCAGAGTTCAGGGGTGGGCTACACTGAGAGTGGAGAGTTCAGGGGTGCCCTACACACAGAGTGCACAGTTCAGGGGTGGGCTACACACAGAGTGCAGAGTTCAGGCGTGGGCTACACACAGAGTGCAAAGTTCAGCCTTCTTCCACAGCTGCTTAGTTCTGCATCCCCCGTCCACATCTCACTTTTATCCTTCTTCTTCTCTAGTACCTTCCATCACACTGTAGATGGCGTCACCTCTTTCACTTGCAGGGAGATTATCCAGTGGGGATGTCAGCATTCGCACTGCACCCCAGGCACCCGGCATCTTCTTTGTCCCCATACTGAGCTTAGGATGTTTATGAGTGATATTAGTGAGCAGGGAGCAGAGGGCCTGAGCCAAAGGTGCTGGAACTGAATTCCACCAAGTTCTAGCTGAAAAAAGCCCTGAGCCTATCGCATTCAAATGTTTCTTTTATACATTTAGTATATGAACCATTATTTTCTATGGTTTGTCTTTTAATCTTTGCGTTTTTTTTTTTTTTTTTTTTTTAATTTTTCAATTCATCCTGAATTTACTTAACTCACACAACAGTATCTTCAGCAATCCTATTTCATAGAGGGGTGATGGTGTCGCATTTTGCTCTGATGAAGAGAGCATTGACCTTGAAACACGTAAGCTACTCCCCTTTGTTTCAACATTGCTAGAAAATTGCTAGAAAATTACTTTGAACCCCAAACATTATATACATTTTTTCAGCAAAGCCTCTGGAGAATAAAATGGCAGTCATTGCACTATTTTATGTCACACTGTATTTGCGCAGCAGTCTAACAAACTACATTTTTGGGGAAAAAATACACTTCACTGAATTAAAAAAAAGAAACAGTAAAGTTAGCCCAATTTTTTTGTATATTGTGAAAGATGATGTTACACTGAGTAAATAGATACCTAACATGTTATGGTTTAAAATTGCCCACGCTCGTGGAATGTCGTCAAACTACAGTAATTAAAAATCTTAAATCGATTCTTTCAATTTTTCTTAACAGTTACCAGTTAAGAGTTACAGAGGAGGTCTTTTGCAAGAATGATTGCTCTCGCTCTGACAATTGCGGCAATACCTCACATGTGTGATTAGAACACCGTTTACATTTGCAGGCGCGACTTACGTATGCATCTTCTTTGATTTGCGAGCAGGCCAGGGCGGGGGCGCTTTAAACATTTTTTTTTCCTATACATTTTATTTTATCTGATGACTTTATTGCTGTCACAAAAAATGTGACAGTAATATGCAGTGACAGGTACTCTTTATGGGGAAATCTGGGGTCTAAAAGACCTCAAATCTCTCCTTTCCACCTAAAAGTATTAAAAACACCAAACTCAGCATTTTTGAATACTGTCATTTTTTTAAAAATCGGCACCATTGGCAGCCAAGTTAACCCGAAGTGCTATTGTGACGTCACTTCCAGGTTACTACATCGGAGACCCGATGGAAGCCGAATCCGGTGGACGAGCGGCTGGTGCCTCGGTGTTTCGGTGGGAAAGGGGCAGAGTTGTATAAAGTACTCGAAACCCATACTTGAGTAAAAGTACAAGTGCTCGATCAAAAAGTGACTTGAGTAGAAGTGGAAGTGCTCGATCAAAAAGTGACTTGAGTAGAAGTACCAAAGTATTCAACATTTTTTGTACTTAAGTATTGCAAGTAGTTTTTTTTTTTAATTTTGCTACTCAAGTACTGAAAGTAATGTTATGTAGTTATTAAAGAAAGAAGTCAAAAGTTTGAACATCATATTGTTTTTTATTATTTCAAATGCAGCTTTTATTTATACATACAGTAGCATTTATTTTCGTATGCGCTGATAATACACATGTTTTGAGCTTCATGAAACCTGCCATCTACTGTACTGGCAGTGGTAATTTTTATAATAGTAACGAGTAACTATGCAGCACAAAAAAAAATATCGGAGTAGAAGTATTGAAATCATCGAAAAAATGTAGTGAAGTAAAAGTGGAAGTAGGAGAAAAAAATTCTACTCTAGAAAAGTACAGATACCGCCTTTCGGTACTTAAGTACAGTAGTGAAGTAGTTCTACTTAGTTACTATACATCTCTTGACAGGGGACCCTGGCGGAGCAGGAGGGGGGGGTCGTCCTCTTACACTCCTTGTGATAAAGGCAAAGCGGCTACTGAGCCGCATCGGTTGTTATCACTAGAAAGCCAACCGCCAGCTCTAAAAAAAAAGGTACTGCGGTGATGCCTCTAGCTGCAGGCATCACCCTGGTACAACCACTTCTAAAAAACAGTCGTACAGGTACGTCAGTGTGCGGGAAGTGGTTAAAGTGGTTAAAGGGTAACTCCACTTTCGTGGGAGAAAAAGAATAAAAAGAAATAGAAAAATTAGGGGAAAATAATATAGCGTATATAATTGCGACATATTGTAATTGAGGGCCAGTTCACATCATAGAAACGCGGCCCGGATGCGTTTTGGATGCGTTCCAGTGTGTTTTTCATGCATTTTTGATGCAGTCCAGTGTATTTTTTCCCCTCTTTTTTTTAACCTTAAATGAGGACGTGTGTATTCCAGTTCTTTTTTGGTGTGTTTAGGTGCGTTCCAGTGCATTTTTGATGCGTTTTACAGTGTTCCGGTACAGTCCAGTGCAGGAAAAATGCAGCATATTCTACTTTTTTTTCTGGAACTGAAACATACTAGATTGCACTGTACTGGTGTGAACTATGCCATTGGCAACCATATAACCTACTTTTTTGATGTAGAAAAAATGCATTGGACTGCATGTGGTGTGAACTGGCCCTGAATGTTATTAAAATTACCTTGCATTCTTCAATCTTCAGCTGCTATAATTTTCTGAAAATGCAATGCAATAGGGCTACCTGGAGGTGTACTGTACACAGAATGTATACTGACCACACCCCAGAAACATCATTTCCTGCTTGTGTGATTGGCTCACCAATTTTCCCAGAAGTCTGCACTAAAATACAAGTCAAATTTCTGGCATCCCCTTGAATAGAAATGTCATTTTTGGTGAGATACTCCCAATAGGAACACATCTAAAGGGATGCAGGCCCAGCAGCTTTCCTCATTAGTGCTCTGCAGCAGCACAGCTGATAGATAATTATGAAACCACTCCCATTAGACTCACTAAACACAAAGGCACAGAGGAACAATGATTCCTTCAGAATAACAAAAGGCAGGAATCTGCAACAAAGTTTGTTATTATCCTTGCATTATACAGAGATCATCCAGAGGGGAATGTGTTTTTCTAAAAAAAAAGTGGAGTTACGCTTTAAGGATTTCCCCAAACTGAAGTGGGCAGCAAGTCCTAGATGTCATTGTCAGTTTCTATCAACACTTGGCAAAACAGAAGAGGTGCACTATCTGGGACCACCCTATAGACATTTGGGGGTTGATTTTCATGTGTAGCATTACAGTAATATTTGTTTTTTATTACATTTGATCACATTTTTGTATCCTAGAGCCAGGGTTTAGCTCAAAGTGTTATGCCCCGTACACACGCATCGATTATTGCCCAGGAATTTTCGGCCAACGTCCGATCGGCCATTTTTGCAGCTTGTTAGTATGATGCTTCCGACAACAGACCGACTTTTCAGCCGAAAAAAATCTGGTGTGCAGGCTATAAAATTTTTGTTGGCCAACAACACAACGGCCGATTTTCCGTCAGTCAGTACAGATTTCGGCAGACAAAAATCTGATAAGCAAGTCTGGGCATGCTCAGAGAAGAAAAAACACAAAGAAAGTAAACCAACACATGACATCACTTCTGAAGTAGGTTTTTGTTGGCCGAGAAAAATCGTGTGCAGTCTAGAGCACATTTCAACCAACAAAACACCACTCTGGACAAAAGTCAAAGTCGGACGATCAGTCGGCCAATAATCGTTGCGTGAGTACGAGGCATAAGACTTCCAAGATGTTACAAGGTGGAGCAGAACTAAAGGGCTGCCACGTACTTGACTATGAAGCCCAAAACGACAAGGATGGCCTGTTGCACAATTCCTGTCCAAGTACCCTTGGTGGTGGAGACAGGGACTGCTAGGGCAGTGGAAGAGCACAGATGCCAGGAAGCTGGAGCTGTGAACTTGAGTTTGGAAGCGCAAGAATCCACCAAGTGGAAATATGGAGTCACGTCACAAGCTGGGTTCAGCAGCAGCCAAGCAAATAGATTCAGGATCACGATCAGGTTCCAGGTCAGGGACAGGCAGGAGTCGGCAACATGCTGGCAGCGAGATACAAAGTCAGGAGGCAGAATCGTGCTCAGAAGTCCAGGTAGGGGTCGATAGAAGGGTCAGACATAGCCGGATCAGCAGGTTTTCAGGAATATAGGACACAAAGATAATCCAGCAACTACTGTATGCTGTCACGTACCTTGCGGCTGAGCCTGATGTGTAGAGGGAAGGCCTCTCGTACAGCCCTAGCTCGCAAACCATTGATGTTGTGACAATGGGTGCGAGAGAATGGTGAGGTATGAGTGCCTGAGTAGTCTTCCGCTGGAAGCAATGATACGTGGCGGGTGCCTCCACCTCTTGCCTCCTATCAGTGGAAGCAATAGCACCTCATATCAGTAGGAGTAACAGTGCCCCAAGCAAGGAATAAAGGCAAGAATAAGGCCATTTCTTTTTTTATACTACAGTTTCTAAACCCTTTATATTGTCACTTCAAGGTTTTAGACTTTAATAAAGGACCAATAGGGGTATCCGCCCTGGATGCTCAGTCAGATACACCCCCACCTGTTACGGAACCATGAACCAGACGTACAACAACAGATAAGTGAAAATAAGAAAGCTTTATTGAAAAACAAGCTATAAAGCAAAAGTCCAAACGGATGGCGAAACCGATGCAGAGTCTTTGCGAAGCCAGGGGTCAGGAACCAGGAGGGTAGTCAGACGAAGCCGGGATCAGGAACCAGCAGGGTAGTCAGACGAAGCCAGGATCAGGAATCAGCAGGGTAGTCAGACGAAGCCAGGATCAGGAACCAGAAGCAGCAGCAGTCTTAGAAGCATGAACACAGGAGGACCAAGCAGGGAACTGAAGCCACAGACCTCCTATATATATGAGCTAGGCATCCAGCTCCTCCCAGTGGGAAGGAGGAGCCGCAGGGTGGGAGGCTACAAGAAACCCAGAAACCAAGATGGCCGCCAGCACATGTCAAACGAAGGAGAACAGCAAGAAGGTAAGACCATGACAGTACCTCCCCCTCAAGGGCCCCTCCTCCGCGGAGTAAAGAACGGTTTCTGAGGGAAGCGTGCGTGGAAGGCTCGGAGCAAGGCAGGAGCATGGACATCTGCGGAGGGAACCCAGGAACGCTCCTCTGGACCATAACCACGCCAATGAACCAAAAACTGCACCCGACCGCGGACCAGGCGTGAGTCCAGGATATTGCTCACCTCATACTCCTCACGATTGCCCACTCGGACCGGACGAGGCCGAGGAACCGAGGAAGTGAAACGATTACACACCAGTGGCTTCAACAGGGAGACATGAAACACGTTGGAGATCCGCATGCCAGGAGGAAGCGCAAGGGCATAGGCTACCGGGTTTACCCTGCAAAGCACTCGGAAGGGACCAACAAAGCGAGGCGCCAGCTTGGGAGTGGGCACTCGAAGGTTGAGGTTGCGGATGGACAACCATACACGGTCTCCAGCCTGGTAGGAAGGAGCAGGCGCTCGTCTGCGATCAGCCTGGAGTCTCTGGCGCTGCGCAGAGACCTCAAGGGACTTCTGGATCTGTACCCAAGAAGCACGTAGGACGGAAAGGTGATCCTCCACAGCCGGAATATCCTGGGGAGAGAATACCTCCGGTAACACGGCAGGTTGGAACCCATAGTTGGCCATGAAGGGAGACGTCCCAGAGGAAGAGTTCACCGCCGTGTTCCTGGCAAACTCAGCCCAAGGCAGGAGGTCAACCCAATTGTCTTGGTGATCGGAGACATAGCAACGAAGGAATTGCTCCAAGGCCTGATTGGATCGTTCTGCGGCCCCATTGGACTGAGGGTGGTAGGCCGAGGAGAAGGAGAGATGAATCCCCAACTGGGAGCAAAAGGCGCGCCAGAACCTGGACACAAACTGACTCCCCCGATCCGACACAATCTCCTTGGGCAAACCGTGCAACCGGAAGACCTCCCTGGCAAAAATCGTGGCCAACTCCTGTGCAGAGGGTAACTTCTTGAGAGGAACACAGTGGCACATTTTGGAAAACCGATCCACAATCATGAGAATGACCGTACGGCCTCGGAATGCAGGGTGGTCCACAATGAACTCCATCCCCAGGTGTGACCATGGGCGCTCCCCGGTGGCTAAGGGTTGCAGAAGGCCCAATGGAAGGTGCCGAGGGGACTTACTCTGGGCACAAACGGAGCATGCCGCTACATATGTGGTGATGTCGGAACGTAGGGAAGGCCACCAGAACAGACGTGAAACAGCCCAGGACAGCTGATTCTTTCCAGGATGCCCCCCGGTCTTGGAGTTATGGTAGGTTGGCAACAACCGAGTGCGCAACTCCTCAGGCACAAAACATCTGCCGTTGGGTCTCCCAGAGGGAGCACCAGATTGAGCCGCCAAAATCTGCTCACCCAGGGGAGAGGTCAGGCTGGTGCGAATGGCGGCCAGGATCTGATTCGGAGGTATGACCGAAGTCGGAATCGACTCCTCCCTGGACAGGTCGGAGTACTGCCGTGATAAGGCATCCGCCCTGATGTTCTTGGAACCGGGTAGGTAGGAGACCACGTAATTAAAACGTGACAAGAACAGAGCCAATCTGGCCTGACGTGGTGTCAATCTCTTGGCCTCAGAGAGGTAGGTCAGATTCTTGTGGTCCGTCAGGATGAGGACCGGAACCACCGAACCCTCGAGCAAGTGCCTCCATTCTTTAAGAGCCTGCACGATGGCCAATAACTCCCTGTCACCAATCTGGTAGTTGCACTCCGCGGAAGACAGTTTCCGGGAGTAAAACCCACAAGGAAGCAGAGGACCCTCTGGTGTTCTACGCTGAGACAGAAGGGCGCCTACTCCCGTCTCAGACGCGTCCACCTCGAGGACAAAGGGCAACCCATGGTTGGGATGCAACAGAATCGGAGCCGACACAAAGGCGGACTTTAGAGCCTCAAAAGCTCGGATGGCCTCGGGCGGCCAGACCTGGGAATTACTGCCCTTCCTGGTCAGATCCGTGAGAGGCTTGGCTAGCATGGAAAAGTCCCTGATGAACTTCCGATAATAATTGGCGAAGCCCAAAAAGCGCTGCAGGGAGCGAAGACCACTGGGCTGGGGCCACTGTAAGACAGCCGAAACCTTCTCAGGATCCATGGAGAACCCCTCAGCGGAAATGATGTAACCTAAGAAGGTTACCTGGGATCGGTGAAATTCGCATTTCTCAAGCTTACCGAACAGCTTGTTCTCTCGTAACCGTTGCAACACTCGTTTGACATACAGAATGTGGGTCTCCATGGACTCAGAATATACCAAGATGTCATCCAAATAGACCACCACACACTGCTGCAACAGGTCACGGAAAACATCGTTGATGAATTCCTGAAAGACTGCGGGCGCATTGCACAGCCCAAAGGGCATAACCAAGGATTCATAATGACCGGTCCTGGTGTTAAACGCGGTCTTCCACTCATCGCCCGCCTTGATCCTTACGAGGTTATATGCCTCCCTCAGGTCGAGTTTGGTAAAGACCGTGGCCCCTTTAAGGCGATCGAACAGCTCGGAAATCAAGGGTATCGGGTAAGCGTTCTTGATCGTGATGCGATTGAGACCCCTGTAATCGATGCAAGGCCTGAACTCACCGCCCTTCTTTTTCACAAAGAAAAATCCAGCCCCTGCCGGGGACGAGGATTTGCCACGAGGAGGAACGGCACCAGATTGTAACTCGATGGCACAATCGTATGGGCGGTGCGGAGGTAGGGCAACCGCGCGCACCTTATCGAATACATCCCGGTACTCCTCGTATTCAGGGGGCAACAGAGAGTCCGAGGAAGTACACAGCAACTTGACAGGCCCATGGATGCAACTGGCCCCACACTGCGGTGACCACGAGAGGATCTCGGCCGATCTCCAATCGAAAATCGGATTATGCTTCTGGAGCCAGGGGTACCCCAAGACCACCGAGTAGTGTGGAGACGAAATAACCTGGAAGCAGACCGACTCTCTGTGGACGGCACCAATGGCTAACCCCACTGGAAGGGTCTCATGAGTCACGTGTGGCGGCAGAAGGGGTCTGCCGTCTATCGCCTCAAGAGCCAGAGGAGAACCTCGAGCCTGCAGAGGAATGGAATTGGCGGCAGCGAACACACTATCAATGAACAAACCACCAGCACCAGAGTCCACCAACGCCTGGGTCGTCACCGAGCCCCCGACCCAGGAGAGGACAACAGTGATCAGTGGTTTGTCAACACGGGAAACCGGGGACGAGGAGACTCCACCCAAGATCTGCCCCCGACAGGACCTCAGGTGCGAGCGTTTCCCGGACGGTTCGGACATGCCAACCGAAAATGCCCACCGAGACCACAGTACATGCATCGGCCCTCGCGTCTCCGGAGTACCCTCTCCCCCTCGGACAGGCGAGCAAACCCCAGCTGCATGGGTTCACCCCCAGACAAGTCATCCCCAGGAGGCGTGGGAGGAGAGGGAGGCACGGGTGGGACAGCAAAGGTAGGCGCCAATCTGTTAGGAGGCCTCCGCAGACTCTCCTTAAAGGAAGGTCTCTCCCTGAGTCTGGTGTCAATCAAAATCAGGAAAGAAATAAGAGACTCGAGCTCCACTGGTAGGTCCTTAGCTGCAACCTCATCCTTCAAGGCATCCGAGAGACCATGAGAGAAAGCAGCGACCAGAGCCTCATTATTCCAGCCCACCTCTGCTGCCAGGGTACGAAACTCAATGGCGTATTCAGCTACGGATCGTGAACCCTGTCTGATGGACATAAGGAGCTTCGCAGCAGAGGCAGCACGAGCCGGCACATCGAATACCTTCCGAAGAGAAGCAACAAAACCGAAAAACTCGGCAACCACCGGATTGTTGTTCTCCCATAAAGGGCTGGCCCAGGCCAAAGCCTTGTCCGAGAGCAGCGAGATTAAGAAGCCCACCTTTGATCTCTCAGTAGGAAAGGCATGTGGCAGCAACTCGAAATAAATGCCCACCTGGTTAAGGAAACCTCGGCACTGAGTTGGCTCTCCCCCAAAGCGCTGTGGAAGGGGGGCAGAACCGGACATACCCCGAAACACCGCAGGCGCAACAACAGGTGTCGGGGTAGACTCTGGCGCAACAACCGGAGCGGCAGTAGGAGCGGGCCCAGGAGCGACAACCGACCCATCGGCAACGGGAGCGAAATGAGCCGTGCGTTCAAGCAGGGTTTGCAACGCCACGGCGAACTGACCCAACAGGTGATCCTGCTGATCAAGTCTGGCAACCAGCGTGGGTAGTGAGGATGGCCCTGTACCGTCAGAATTCATGGCCTGTGGTGCCGTGCGTTCAAGCAGGGTTTGCAACGCCACGGCGAACCGACCCAACAGGTGATCCTGCTGATCAAGTCTGGCAACCAGCGTGGGTAGCGAGGATGGCCCTGTACCGTCAGAATTCATGGCTTGGTCCTAATGTTACGGAACCATGAACCAGACGTACAACAACAGATAAGTGAAAATAAGAAAGCTTTATTGAAAAACAAGCTATAAAGCAAAAGTCCAAACGGATGGCGAAACCGATGCAGAGTCTTTGCGAAGCCAGGGGTCAGGAACCAGGAGGGTAGTCAGACGAAGCCGGGATCAGGAACCAGCAGGGTAGTCAGACGAAGCCAGGATCAGGAACCAGCAGGGTAGTCAGACGAAGCCAGGATCAGGAACCAGAAGCAGCAGCAGTCTTAGAAGCATGAACACAGGAGGACCAAGCAGGGAACTGAAGCCACAGACCTCCTATATATATGAGCTAGGCATCCAGCTCCTCCCAGTGGGAAGGAGGAGCCGCAGGGTGGGAGGCTACAAGAAACCCAGAAACCAAGATGGCCGCCAGCACATGTCAAACGAAGGAGAACAGCAAGAAGGTAAGACCATGACACCACCCCAATCGGTCCTTCTACCAGCTTTCAGATATTCTTGACAGCCTTCAACCATTTTAGGAAAATAATTTTAGGACTGTGCCTACATGAGACAGCTATCTTATTCAGCCACCATACCACAAGCCACAATAAGGGCAACTCCAGTCAAAACTTTTGTTCTCTTTACTACCTAAAATAAGTTTTACCCTTTCCCTAATCTATTCAATACTAATCAAGTTTTTTTAAGCAGGAAGAGAGGGGGAAATGCGCCATCTAAGTGCAGTATTAAAACAGTATTAAAATAATGAGATTTATTTCCAAGGGTTGAAAACACTCACAGTAAGTCCATGTAAACTCACTTGTCATGAGACGAAAAGTGTCCACCACTCATCTCCCTCCTGCAGGGTGTCAAAGCCTTACCTTACCCTCCTGTTGGCAGCCATCTTGGACATGTGCAGACTGCTGCCTCTTATAGACTATGATTGCATCATAACTTACCTGCTGCCTGGGTGTTGCATAGTGATGATCCTGCACACCTGACTATATCTATCATCTGATGGGTTGCAGTCCTTGCCCTTGTTTTTGTGCTCCAAGGTGCATCTCTGCTAGCAGTCTTCTGTTCTTCGGGTTCCTCCATGTATGACATGGCTTGGCTGAGGACTCTTCTGGCTCTTGACCCGACATTGGCAGACGACCCAGCATTGGCAGACTACCCGCTTCTGTACTTGCCCCCGGCTTGGATGACTACCCTCTTCTGGATTTGACCCCGGCTTCTTCCTGCTCCCACTTCCTCATTCTTGCTTTGCGTTTATTGTTGTTTGCCATAATAAACTGTTTTATTTTACCTGCAACCTTGTGTGGTCTGGTTTCCCGGCACCCTTACACAGGGGCGGACTGGGGTCTGGGCCACTGGACATGGTTGGAAGAAGGAAAATGGACGCCCTGTGTAGAACTAGGAAGTCCACGCTGAACAGCGTGGAACGCACTGGCATATGTGACATCACTAGGAGACGAAGAGAGGGCCTGAAAAATCGAGCTATGTGCTCGGAGCCTCCTGCTCCTTCTGAGACCCTCAGTCTATACACTACTGGACCACCCAGATCTTTCTCCAACATTGACTCCCCTGGCTGTTCTAGGGTACCCAGATTTTAGAATCCACGTGTAACACATTTTTTTTGTTTAATAAATTTTTATTGAAAGTTTTGTGAAAGAAAACAGATAACATGTAATGCAGTCATGGCAAAATGGGAGTACAAAATCTGGTGAATTCCAAACAAGTCAACAATGCAGAGAATAAGAACCAGATAAATGCGTTGACAGCATTAATTAATATGGCGTAGACCCAAGAGACACGAGACCATGCCTGTTGCATTTCTACATGAGAACAAGCATAGTCATAATCCCATAAGGTGACGCCAATATAGCATATTGATGTATGACATGCATAAACTACACACTGCATGCGGAGCTAAAAGTCCAGCAATAACCTAGGATAGTGGTTCAGTATAAAAGAATAGTATAGAATAGAGGAAAGTAAGAGTAGAATGTGAGAGAGAGATTGAGGACAGGGAGCGTGGGAAGGATGGGGGGGGAGTGGAACCGCAGCTGTATGCATGGAGAACAACTGAATCGTATGCATAGACCAACAATAATAACTAGTACCATGACCAATATTAGTTCTCTTGAGGGCAGTAACAGATGGGCAAGTAGTTAAACCATCCTAGGGAGATGTTTGGGACTTGAGGGCAGCAAAGTCAGCAGTGAAGGTGAAAGAGAGCCAACAGGCCCATATTTTGTTTGATAATGAAGAAAGGCCTCTTTGAGTGAAAGTTAAGTCTTCCATTTGGTATAAGCGATCAACTTTTTTGAGCCATTGGGAGATTGATGGGGTGTCGAGTGAGATTTGGCAGCGTTCAGTAGGTGGGGGGTGATAGAACGTTTGTAAGGTCCCACCGGATATTTTGTGCAGTGGAATAGGACCACCCAGGGATCATGTGGTATTAGAGAGCCTTGGATCTTGGAAATCCATTTGAGTACTTATGACCAAAAAATTTGGATTTTGGGGCAGAACCACCACAAATGTGCATGGGAGGCTTCGGCTCCACATCCCCTCCAACATTTGGGGGAGGTAGAGGGGTATATACGGTGCAGCTTAGATGGGGTGAGATGCCATCTAGTAAGTAGTTTATATTGCATTTCAGCTGTCGAAGTAGCCATAGAAGTAGAATGGGTAAGGCTGAGTATCAGTGATCTCTGTGAGTCCGATAGGAAGAACGATAAGTCTTTTTCCCATGCAAGTAGGAAAGGTGGAGCAATGTCTGACTTGAGAGTTTGAAGGGCTTTGTAAAAAAGCGACAAAGTTCCCTGTGTAGGTTTAGGAGATGCAAGGATGCGCTCTATTGGGTTACATTTAATGTAAGAACCAGACCAAAGATCTAAAGCTGACCATGCACTGACCAAATTTTGGACAGTTTCTGATGAACTAGCCAAAATGTAAACAGTGGATGACCCCGTCAGCACCCTTCTGACCAACATCCTTCTATCTGAAAATTTAAAGAGTCAAGTGGATAATTCTCACCTGAAGAGAGACTGCAGCCTATCAGTCCATCCAGGAAAAACGTGAAGGGAAATTGCCCTAATTGGACGCAGATGATAAAAAAATTACCTAACAGAGGTGTTGATCATTACCCTCTCTATCCAAAACCAAACAAACATGTTTTGGCTATAAACAAACTATAATAATGGCAATTGCGAGCACAATGTGGCACTCATTGTTTTACTGCATTGTTAGTGTGATGCCTTCATACCTGTCAGGTTCATGATAAAGGGCCACATTAAATATACATATATATATATATATATATATATATATATATATATATATATATATATATATATATATATATATATACAGTGCTCAGCACAAATGAGTATACCCCAACAGATTTGTCAGAAAACCTTTCCTTTCCTTTCAGAATCAACATTTTCTATGGGACACAATACTACAAACTACTCCCACAAATGTTGGCCATTGATTGCAGCCAAGATTTCTTATTTGCACAAACAAAAAAGTATTTATCTTAACAAATTCATTCAAGACCATGTTGCAAAAATGAATACAGCCCAATTAAAGTCTTAAGCGCAAAGCTAAATTTTAGACAACAAAATCCTAATTAACAAGAATTCAGCTACGGGTGAGTCTCATTAAACAGGTGTTAATCAGACAGTTGATTATAAAAGGGCTTTACGTAACAAAGAGAACCCTTCCCACTTTATGCTGTCAGCAATGGAAGAGAAGTTTCACATAGCCGGAGAAAGAAAACAATTTCTTTACACAAGAAAGGTGAAGGCTACAAGAAGATCAGAAACACTTTACTTATCAGTCACAATACTGTAGCAAAAGTGATACAAAAATGTGACAAAGATGGAACTGCGCTCAACAAAAAGTGAATCAATTTATACAATTAGAACAAAAGCTAAATTGAAACACACCGTGCTTTGATAATAAGTGAACAGTGAGGTGAGAAATTAATAATTCAAAACTCTGGTGCTCAATTACTATATAAAATCAAGTCTCTGGTGCTCAAATGCCATCAAAAAGATAATTCAAATATCAACAGCTGATAGGAAATCTTAAAACTTGATAGGAGTGTGTGGTCCTTTAAGCCTCCACCTTCACTCGTTCCCCCAGTGCAAGCAAATCTTACTGCTTACCAGAAATATGGGACCCCTTGATCATAGGGGGTCACATAAGTGTAGTCCTTTCAACCATTGACAAGACCAGACCAAATTGATCTCACATCAATAAGTATCCACATATAAATTGGCACTCAATGTAGAAAAACACTTTCTCAGCAGGGAGAGTGTGTAGCCAAACCGTGGTATTTGAATCAGGACCATGACATAAGTGGAGAAAAGAAAGAGGCTCTCATGGCGTAGTATCTCACAATAAATCGTTTTAATGATTTAAAATTGCATTTACTACATCCAGATAAAAAGAAAGCCTTTAGTGTAGGAATCGCGGTAACAAGGGATGGAAATGCCGCTTCCGCATTCCACCTTGACCGGAAGTTCCTCCATGGTTACGATCTCACGTTCCCGACGCACGTTTCGTCAGTACGTCACTGACGTCATCAAAAAATGTATTTATTTTTATATATTTTCTTATGTAAAAAAACTATTAAAAAGGTCTAATTCACACAATGATTTTAGTGTATTTTTAGTGGAAATATTGTCTTAATATATTTGGGGGGGTTCCTGCCAGGGAGGCTGTACAGGGCCCCGAGATTTCTAACAGCAGCCCTGGATTCAGTGGCCAAGTGTAGGTCTCCCGATCTGAACCCAATCGAACACCTATGGGGAATTCTGAAGAGACAAGCTGAGTATCACTCTCCATCCAGCATCCAGGCTCTAAAAGAGGTCGTTCTTGAAGAATGGCAAATGATAGATGTTGCAATATGTCGCCAACTTGTTCATTCCATGCCTAGAAGATTTGGTGCTGTCCTTACAAATCGTGGAGGTCATAGAAAATACTAGATGTAGTAGTTTTTGTTGGGGGGTGTATTCATCTTTGCATCAACTAATTTGAGCAAAACTGAAGATTTTGTAATCTAAGGTATATTATTAACCTTAATTTCATGTAATTAGCTAAACAAATGTTCTATAAAACTCAGTTTTGTCAACATTTTGTAAATTGTTTGTGTGTTCACTGAGATATTGAATAAAATCTTACTTTTCAAAAGGGGTTCTGTAGGTAACACTCTTAAAGTGAAGTTCCACCCTAAAATTTAACTTTGGTCCAACTTCTTGCTCCGGGTCACCTGAAACACAAATGGATAATCACAATTTTTTTTTTTACTTACCTTGTTTTAGAAGAAAATATACTTACCTTACTTCCTCTTCCTCCCTCTGCGGCCTCGGCCCATCGTCACTTCCTGGCTTGCAATGATTCCTGGGAGCTGAACGTCATCGCTCCCAGGAATCAATGCGCCTGCACCGGCCCCGACGTCAGTTCCGGTGCAGGCGCGTCATACCTTGCTAAACAGCTTCTGGGCATGCCCAGAAGCTGTGCAGGGATGACGCTGCAGCCCTGGAAGTGACGGCGGGCCCGGTGCAATGCATCGTGGGACCGAAGAGGACGGAAGAGGACGCAGAAGAGAATCGCGCTGGCTTTAGCTGCCCACACCTGAGATGGCAGCGCTGGACAATACATTTTCAAGGTAAATATTTCTTCTAAAAAGTAAGTGCAACCTGGGACAGTTCAGAGGCTATCCATTGTGGAATGCACTAGCCCTGACTGTCCCGGGGGTATTTTTATGTATTTTTTTTTTTTGTTTTAGGTGGAACTCCGCTTTAATAACCAAGTGTAAATAGCTTTGAAGGGCTGCACATAGGGTTTAATAGTCAGTTGCAAGACAAGATTCTTACTTTAAAAATGCTGGGACTGCATATCAAAAATGTTACTGTATTGCCCACCTAAAACCCATGACATTAGTGGTGGTACCACCTTGCTGGCAAAATGCCTTTAATCACCAATATTCCATCTGATTTCACTTGTGAGATCAGAGGACGCCTGTCCAATCACAAGCCAAGCTGTCCATGATCCATATACATGGATATACAAACATTTTTTAGAACACTTAAAGTGGACTTTCAAGGTTATATAGTAACTCCACTTTTGTTGAGAAAGAAACATTCCCCTCTGGGTGATCTATGTACACTGCAAGGATTTTAACAAATGTTGTAAAATTCATGTGAATGGGAGTGATTTTATAATTAGCAATCAGCTGTAGAACTTGCAGGATTCCAATGAGGAAAGTATTAGTGCCTGTATTGTGATTTCCCTTTGGAGTTATCTCACCAAAAATGAAATTTTTGTTGCAGGGGATGCCTAAAATATCTTGTATATTGTATCTTAGTGCAGACTTCTGGGAAAATCAGTGGGCCAATCTCACAAGCAGTAAATTACATCTGGGGGGCGTTCTATACGCTATCTGTCTACAGAACACCTCCAGGTAGCTATATAGCATTTTACAAAAAAATGACAGTGCTGCAAATTAAAAAGGAAAGGTCATTTTTAATAATGTTCAATTACAATATGACTTATGTAGCAATTACAAATTCTATATTATTATTATTATTTTTTTATTTGCTATCTTTTTTTTTTCAAAAAGTGGAGTTACCCTTTAAAAAATGGCTTTATCCTTCTAAACCTATGAGTTTGGAGTAATAAGACCCTTTTATGAAGTAAGACATATGGCACATTAGCCCAAAACATACACGATGCATAGAAATATGAGCGTTTTCATGCAACTCTATCATTAAGTACAGTATGTCTGGAAATCATTAGGAGACTTCACGAAACTGCATTGTCGTGATTGACAGCCCCGCTTCCCCTGGGAATTTTCACCAGTCATGTATTATTTCACTGACCTATATGATAGACAAGCGATCAAAATAATGAAAACGATACAACCACAGGGGCAGCTGATGTTCTGTCATCAAGGTCACCCCAAGCCCTCACCTTCTGCTTTTGCAACACATTAAAGCAAGGTGACAACATATAGTAGATCGGTGCACCTGTATAACATAGAACACGGGGAAATGTCAGCAAGGTCTTGCATGCTGCATAATTGTAGCTGTAGCAAGGACTATATTCATCTCTCTTACAACTTTAAGGATTGTTTACACAAGCGGTAGCCCTTTTCGAAGAGAAATCTGTGGTGGATTGCTTTTCACAGGGTATCTGACAAGGGGTGAGGAGGCATTGGGGTTGATTTACTAAAGGCAAATAGACTAAGCGTCTTGCAAAGTACAGTTGCCCTCTGCAAGAGCAGTTGCTCCAGAGCTTAGTAAAGAAAGTAAGGCTTCACTTTGCCACGAATACCCAATCACATGCAAGGAAAATTAAAAAAAAAAAAACATTTTTCTTTGCACATGATTGGATGATGGAAGTCAGAAGAGCTTCTTCTCATTTACTAAGCTCTGGAGCAACTGCACTTGCAAAGTATTTGCCTTTAGTAAATCAACCCTATCATGTTAAGTAATGGGGTTTCACATCCGCTCTCCAAAGGGAGAAATTGACAGGGACAAAGTAGGAATTTTAAGGTGCCTAATGATGATGTAAACAACAATTTATAAAAAATCCAAATATAAAAAGTTCAACAATTTATTAATGTATATGTAGCACCCTACAGGTAGGTGCTAGGTAAATGTATAGTGGGCCTTGTCTGCCTAACAGCAGGGCTGTGATTTATTTAGATAGGGTGTCAGGGCTTCCAGTTGTGCCTGCGGAGGGGAGAAGTATCCCCACTGGCTCCTGTGAGAGGCTTCTCATAGGGCAGTGTGGGAAGCCCAATCAGGGGACACATCCCAGCTTGTAACTACTCCAGAAGGCAGATTACGCTGCAAGGGATTCTGGGAGTGGGTATAAGTTTGGGGGGAAGTGCATGGCACGGTGTCTTTGGCGGGAGCAGAGTTCCAGGAGGGAGAGGACGGCTGTCTCTCCTCCTGTCTGAGGAGGAGGATCTCAGGGTGTCGCCTGAGTATCCAGAAAGTGCTGAGTTGAGCTGAGGGGATCCGGTGTTCCGAGAACCTGCGGAGAGAGAGAGAGGGTTCCAGTCCCAGGAAAGCCTACACAGGTCGTGAGTACTGAGGATTGCCCCTGGGAGTCTGCCAGAGTCAGAGGGGACCACTCCGGGAGAGGTTCTGGGATCCTGTCACGATCTGGAGTCAGGCTCCAAGACCAATAGCTATAGCAGCTTACACAGGAACCAGCTGGATAGAAACACAGGCAGGTCACACTGGCAGATGACGCAGGCTCACCTGAGGTGCGGAATCTAAGTACTAACCGGTCTTCACCAGCGCTCCTGATGGTGGAGATGGCTTTTGCTGCGTGTTAGTACCAGGTCGCGGTCCTCAGGATAGCCCCACCAGGAGGTGAGCAAGCCAGGGTCCAGTAGCAGATCTAGCAGGTCAGGATCAAGCAGAAGCGTAGTCTAGGAATAGCCAAAGGTCGGTAAGAAGTAGTTGCAGGTCGGTATTAGGCAAAAGCGTAGTCGAGGAACAAGGCAAGTGTCGATAACGGATGGTAGTAAAGATACGGACGGCAGCAGGAGAGACGAGCGAGATATCGGCTGTTGAAGGCACAATATTCTGGCGACCAGGAAGTGCAAAGACATGGCTTATAACAGGAAGTTCATGGGAGGAGCAAAGGGTTCAAGGTTCAAGGCAATAAAGATTCACAGCAGGATCATTCAAGGATTTGTCCAGGGAGCTGTTCAGCATTCCAGGTAGCTCAGCGAGTAGAGTCACTGCCAGACACTATGGAGGTCCCAGGTTCAAGTCTGGGTCCTGACAGATCCAGTGTCAGCTAGCTACAAAGGGGGTACCTAGGTTGAGGACCTTGAAGTTACAAAGGGGGTACATAGTCAGTGGACCCTGAAGAGTTACAGTCAAGGGGGCATCTGCATCTGGGCCCTGAATTGTACAGAGTGTGTCAGTTGCAAGTACAGCTATACAGAGTTCTACTTCATACTACCTCAAGCTGGCCAAAGCGGGGGAAAGTATTCAGTGAGTTATACAGCACAACAGTGTCAGGAGTTCTACAGTTCTCAGTCCTGAATCTTCTGGATTAAAAGTTGAGGATTCAGCACTTCTGTGTTATACAAAGTTTCTAAGCGTTGGTGGGCGCCGGCTGGCGTCAAGGAAGCACTAACGGGCATTTTCAGGAGTAAAAGTCCCAAGTGTAATTCGTTCAAGCCTCAAGGAGTATCCCACTCATTCCCTTCTCCCTTCCCCTTTAAATCAAATAAAAACCACAAACAAAGATGCCTGAGTTGTCACTGCTTCAGTTGTCACACCCAGGGTCACAGCTCACATGGGCTGGAGAGAGTTCCGGTACTGATGGCAGACCCACATCAGGCCATAGGCCTGGAAACCTTGCTACATATAGAAAGTTAAAAAACATTTCATATAGACAGTACAACAATATTATGATCCAGTATACATATAATGATCTTCCTCCTTTAATGTATACTGGATCATAATATTGTTGTACTGTCCATATGAAATGTTTTTTAACTTTCTATACATTAATAAATTGTTGAATTTTTTATATTTGGATTTTTTATAAATTGTTGTTTACATCATCATTAGGCACCTTAAAATCCCTACTTTGTCCCTGTCGTTTTCTCCCTTTGGAGAGCGGACGTGAAATCCCATTACTGGTGCCATGAATATTTTGCTGTAGCATTCCCCTCCTTTCCCTCTCACAACCCCATTATGTTACCTCCTCGCTTCCTCCTTTAACCCCTAAAATCCAGCACCACCACACTGCAACCGCTTGCCTGTGGTCCTATTCGCCGAATGTGAGGGGGTGGATAATTTTTGCTGCACCACAACAATGCATCACGGCTTTGGCATGTGTATTCCCATCTCCAACTGCAAGTGTAAACTGTGTATAGAGTAAAAAATTAATCCCACATTCAATAGATCTCTATAGTACTCAAATTTCCCCATGTTTTATCCTCTAAAGGTGATTTATAATAAAATTACAGTATATATTATAAATAAAGTATTTCTATTTTTGCAAGTATATCCCATAGGTGTCCCCACATTCCCAATATTCAGTGCTACCACCACCGGGTGACACCAGATAAATGAGCCTCTTACCGAATCCAGTGGACCATCATATAAATGGTCAAATGCACCTATTGAATCCCTTTGAGTAGGAAGACTTCAAACGCCAGGCACACATCCAGTCAGGATCATTAATAGTCAATGCAGATCCTGCAGGCAGTGCTGTTTTCATCAGGTCAGGGTTTCAGGGTTTCTCAAATCTACATTTGACCATTTACAGTATATGATGGTCCACTGGATCCGGTAAGAGGCTCATTTATCTGGTGTCACCCGGTGATGGAAGCACTGAATATTGGGAACATGGGGACACTTATGGGATAATTGGATTGCAAATTGATCACTGCTTTTTTTTAACTTTGTTTCAAGCTCATTTCTTTTTCTTGTTAATGGGCTTTTATAGACTTAGTACTTTTGTCACAAAATAAGTTTGGTGTCACTGTTTCCCCCGCTGAGAAAAATGGACTCTGTCCGACGGATGGGCTGTGTGAAAGGGGCCTTAAACTGCAGAAAAAATTTCACAAGAATTAATCAAAACCGCTGCTGTCATCCATTCAATATATATATATATATAAATAGCATATTCAAAGCTCCAATGTTGCCATATAGAGAGGGAGAAGAAAGAACACTCTCATGGTGCAGTATTTTAAATCAATTATTTAAAAAAGAAGATTGTATTGCACTTACATCAAAGAAGACAGGGATCAGCATGTATTGTATAGGAATCACCAGTTTGCACTCCATCTGCGTTCCAGCTGACTGGAAGTGACGTATCTCAAACACCACACAACACCACTTCATCAGCCTATGTCTGATGTCATCAGGGTTTATCTTTTTTTCTTTTTTTCTCTTGGTTGAATGTTTATTAACCACTTCTGGACCTGAAGGATTTGCCCCCTTAATGACCAGGCCATATTTCGCGATTTGGCACTGCGTTATTTTAACGGACAATTGCGCGAACGTGCGACACTGTACCTAAATAAAATTGATGTCCTTTTTTTCCCACAAATAGAGCTTTCTTTGGGCTCTTTCACACAGGCTTTCCGTATGTCCGCAAATCATCCTATTTTTTTGCGGATGATTTGCGGACATAATGTAAGTCTATGGCATTGCGGATGTCAGCGGAATACCATCCGCTGAAATCCGATTTCCTTCTTTTCAGTTCTGTTCCGTTTTTTCGAACGGAACAGAACCCTATTTTTCCTCCGTTCAAAAAACGGAAAGGAAGGAAAATCGGATGTCAGCGGTGTCATTCGCTGACATCCGCAATCCCCATAGACTTACATTAGGTCCGCATATCATCCGCAAACGGATGGGATGATATGCGGACCTACGGAGCGGATGACAGAAATGTCATCCGCTCCGTGAAAAAAAAAAAAAGGACCGCAGCGGAGCTCTCACACGGAAAGCCCGTGTGAAAGAGCCCTTTTGGTGGTATTTGATCACCTGTGCGATTTTTAGTTTTTGCACTGTAAACAAAAAAAAAGAGCGACAATTCTGAAAAACAAAACAATATTTTTTTACATTCTGCTATATAACATTCCCAATAAAATGTCTTTTCATCATTTTTGGCCAATATGTATTCTGCTACATATTTTTGGTAAAAAAAAATCCCAATAAGTGTATATTGATTGATTTGCGCAAAAGTTATCGCGTCTACAAACTAGGGGAAAGATTTGTCATTTTTAGGTTGCAACAGCCCCCGAGTGTCATCATATTGAGTAACAATATCTGTCATATGATAAAAGATTCTATGTCGGGGAATCTAGCAAACCCTATGGGTAAAATTGGTATGTGTATATGGATGGAAAATAATACTGCATGTACAATTTGATACAATTAAATTTTTAAATACTGTTTTTATATGTATTTTTGAATAAAGATGTTCACGTTTTTATTGATCTAAGCCCTGGAGCCCTAAAAAGTCCATCTACTTTTGGTACTTTCTTTCTGTTTTAAAAACTTGTGACAAAAAATAAAAATCTTTCATGGGCTCAACATAACTCTCAGCAAGTTCTTTCGGGGTGACTACTTTCTAAAGAGGGGCAATTTGGGGGGGGGGGGGGGGGAATCATACAGCCCTGGCATTTTAGAACCTTGAGAAATGTGATAAGCATTCATAATGTAAAAGCTGTGCAAATTCCTGTATACAGTATATACAATAGTTTGTAGATGCTATAACTTTCACGCAAACCAGTTAAAGTGATTGTGAAGGTTCACATTTTTTTAAATAAAAATAACAAACATGTTATACTTACCTGCTCTGAGCAAGGATTTTGCACAGAGTAGCCTGGATCCTCCTCTTCTGGGGTGCCCCCCCCCCGTGGTGTCGTCCCCCCCCCCGGCGCTTCTGGCTCCTCCCCTTCATCAGGTGCCCCCCACGGAGAGCTGCTTTTCATGGGGGCACCCGTGCAGGCGTGCTCCTGAGTCCAGCTGCTGCACCCACTGACACAGACAGCAGGACTTGGCCCCCCCTACGTCACTGGATTTGATTGACAGTAGCAGGAGCCAATGGCTCCTGCTGCTATTCATTTTTTATTTCTTTTTTGGTGGCATTTTTTTTTTTTGGCCAGGCAGTGAATGATGGCAAATACTGGCAGAAGTGTCTACAAGAAAAAAAAAACATTTTTTGCAAGAAGGCAGTGAGCGTTCTAACTACTAAAATGCAGGATAAGACGCCTCAATGAAGATTAACCTGTTTGGATTTTGGAAACCTGGGGGAAATTTTAAGCATAGTTCCAGCTCTGCACCTTTCCTTTCATAGATGAACCGGTCGACAGTTTTTATAAATGTCCTTTCATTGTCTTCTGTTTCCGCCGACTGTTTGTTTTGCAGGAACAGCAAAAACCTGGAGGGATGAAATTTAGCAGAAAAATGTAAAATAGCAACTCCTGTGTGTTTAGAAAATATTTTCCTCCGACAAGCCGCACTTGCCTACTCAGCGACACTTTTGTGTACGTGGACAAAGAGATTCTCAGCATTTTATAACCCTGTAGTATGTACTGGAGTCACTAAGCTTATGAAATGTACCGTATATTTCAACTAATTTCATCATGCAGAATATACATTCACTGCATCTAGCGTTAACCACTTCATGCCTAGCGGGGGTAAATCCTCCTATTCTATAATCAGAGCAGTTTGTCTGATGGCTTACCAAGGGTCTTATGTTCTGTTATCTGCCTTTGAGCCTAATATTGCTTTTTGGGGGCAAATAAAGTCAAAGCTGGGTTATACACACTGACAACGCGGAAGAAAGAATCCCTGCAGAGGGGCTACTGCATTCTGACAGCCGCCTATCAGAATACCTGAATGGCAGCAACATCTGATTGAAAGTAGCCATTGTTCAGCAAACAATTTTACTCCTGGTTCCTTTGATTTTTCAATAGAAGAATATATGGTGCAGGCCCAGACTGACCATCAGTTGACGGTGGGCAGGGACCACCAGGCTGCATGTCCCAGGGCTGGGACAAGGGATGGGCAGAGAGGGAACATGCCTCAGGCACAGCTGGTGTAACGTGTAGGGAGGGGCAACAGTAGTGTTGCTAGCGCTGGACATCCAGTCACTGCCCTCGCCGACACCCGCACCATCCCTTTATTGCTTGTCATGCTAGCCAAACAGAGCTGGGAAAGCTTCCCCTAGGCTCCTCAATGACTCATATGCAGGGCCAGCCCTACTATGGGTCCCACTGGGTCCATTGGACCCAGACGGCACTTTGAGAGGGGCAGCAAGTTGACGCCCAAGATTTTTTTTCCAGCAGTTTTGTGTGTCTTCAGTTTGTTATGGGCGGCATTTCCCTATCTCATACTGCCGCCTGTAGTGCAAACTAATGAGTATGAGGAGGCGGGCTGTCTCCTCCAGGGAACGCCCCTCGCATGATTGTGTTGTGTGCGCAATGACGTCAGACATTCAGACAAACAAAATAATACTGGAATTTGTGGCTTGGAATTGAACATAATGGTATGTCATATGGTTTTGCATATAGACAAGGAGCTGTTGCATGTAAATCTGACTTCCTGATAAATTCAATTTTAGTTTTAATTATCATTATATAAAATAATGGATGTGGGGACCTTCTGGTGGGTGTGATTTTCTTTATTTTTCTTTATTTTTTTATGGGGGGTGGGGGGCAGCATTTCATTTTTGGACCCAGGCAGCACAATGTCATGGGCCAGCCCTGCTCATATGGGCCTTATAAGAGAAGATGAGGGGGGATCCTGGAAGGATAAACATCTCCCGCCCGGCATTGAGCCAAGATGTATACAAAGTCTGACAGCTCTGTATGGAGAAAATGGCAGTGGACTTTGATGGATGACAGAATAGTAAAGGAGAGAAGGTATGGAGGGATGTGAAGGAGAATGATCATAGAGATGGAGAGTAGGCATTGGTAGAGAATAATGATACTGACCAGAGAGGGAAGTGGCCTTGGATAGAAGAATATGAGAATGTTTCAGAGAGGAGAGTGGTAAGGATGAAGGTAAAAGAGAATGTTTAGATTTTCAGGGTGCAGAGCATGCGTTTATAGAGCAGAAGGATATATACATATATATATATACAAAGATGTATAGTAACTAAGTAGAACTACTTCACTACTGTACTTAAGTACCGAAAGGCGGTATCTGTACTTTCCTAGAGTAGAATTTTTTTCTCCTACTTCCACTTTTACTTCACTACATTTTTTCAATGATTTCAATACTTCTACTCCGATATTTTTTTTTGTGCTGCATAGTTACTCGTTACAATTATAAAATTTACCACTGCCAGAACAGTAGATGGCAGGTTTCATGAAGCTCAAAAAAATGTGTATAATGTCATGTGTAAATCAGCGCATACGAAAATAAATGCTACTGTATGTATAAATAAAATGGTCTACATATCTGCTGTTAAGGGGAAAGAGAACCTCCCCCAACCAAGGAGAGTCACAAGCGTACATAGACCTTTTTTCTGGTAAGAGGCTGATTTTGCTTTTTTCACTGGAAGTTGAGAGCACAGGTTTTGCAGTTTTGTTTCACTGGAAGAGTCTATTTGGATATTATTTTGCACTTACCTTCATCCGCCGGGTAAGGGGGAAATCCACAAGTTGTGGGAGTCTGCACCTATTATTTGGAATAGCACCGGTTTGATTCCTGCACCTTTAAAAATATATTCATCTTGTTTTGTCACATATGTATGGTATTATGGCATTATGGAATTATATACATATGGACTTTTTATTGACTTTGATTTCATACACTCTTCCTTTATTTCATTATTGGAATATATTGTTGTATACCACATTGGTTTATATATGATTTTGCGCACCAATAAGCGGTGGAGAAAAAAAAAAAACATGCAGGGAAGAGAAGGAGGGATGCTTTAAAGGGGAAACGGAGGGACATACTTTATCTGTTTTTGTTTACAAAAAGTTACAGCCAAAGGAATTGTAATTGTCCTTTAGGTTAATCATTTAAATTCATAAAAAACAATATGATCAAACTTTTGACATCTTTCTTTAATAACTACATAACACAGTACTGGTACTTTTACTTTCAGTACTTGAGTAGCAAAATTAAAAAAAAAAAACTACTTGCAATACTTAAGTACAAAAAATGTTGAATACTTTAGTACTTCTACTCAAGTCACTTTTTGATAGAGCACTTTTACTTTTACTCAAGTATGGGTTTCGAGTACTTTATACAAGTGTGTGTGTGTATATATATATATATATATATATATATATCTATATATATATAGATATATATAGATATATATATACACACTGTATATATCTAAAAGACATCAAGAAACCGGTAGTTGTCATTATTTGTAATTTGGAACTACGCATAACATTGAGTGGATCATAGTGGGATATTTAATAACGCCATACCCTAAAGGTTATCTGGTAAGTGGGCTGTGCATGTGGTGGAGGTGGAGGACATCATATACCCACTAAATGGATGTCGGCGAATGATTTTCTTACCCACCATACTCATCTAAAAATGCAGGCACTAAAAGCACTTTACTTGGCTTTAATTACGTTGGACATTATATATATTTATCACTAATAATTTTCCACGGACTCTCACAATCGTATATTGGATTAATATTATATTTTATACTAGAATGATTTTTTGTATTGAATTGATATTTACTGATTGATATTTACTTATTTAATTTATTTGAGCGCGGTCTCTTGCCAAACTAGTAGTCATCAACTTTATTGTTGTCCAGACGGGCGGCTTAATACACTTCATTAAGTGCCTATTCACACTTCCGCGTGTGCGGCAATCGCATGTAATATCGGAGCACACTGCTCCTTCATTACATGCGATCGGATGTGCAGTGCGAATTCAGCCATACACTTTGTATGGCTAAATTCGCACTGCACCCGCACAAAAGTCGCACATGAGGCATTTTTTCAGCTGCATCAGGATTGGCTCGCACAGTGCGATATGCGATCAAACTGGGGGTGTGGTTAACATTTCATTGACACCCCCAGCGTATCGCATATGGCAGTGTGAACTGCCAGATGTGCGTTTGCGATGCGGGAACAGGCTGGAAATTCGCAGCCTTCCCGCATCGCACAAGTGTGAACCGAGCCTTAAAATTGTATTTATTTATTTATCACATTTTTTTTTGCAACCACGGTTTTATTTTATGCAATTATGTTGATATTTATATAGTCACATATTTAATTCCATATATTTATGCAATCACGTTGTATTTAAATGTGATCACGGTGATATTTTTTCACATTATTTATTTCACTATTACTCGATCAATCTCTATCCTGTGCGCAATTGCTCTGGTGTAATCCTACACTCAATTTTTCATTATTTGTAATTTGTTTGAAAAAAGCAAAGTGGGCTGCTTAGCCTAAAATCCCTGGGTCTATTCTTTGTCCCAGTCTGGGCCTGATCGGGTGTGAGGAGGCCAAAAAGACCACCCACTTAGCGAACTTCGGCCAGTTCATCAAGAACTGTCCAAAACTTGCACAGTGTAAGGCCAGCTTTGCTTACAGTACAAAACCATTTTATGTTATAAGAGAAATATGACAAAGAAAAAAAAAAATAGACTGTAAAAATATTCCTTTAATGCAAACAAAAATGGATGCACAAATATTTCAATATTTCCGGTCTTTCTTCTGGGTTCTGTCTTTTCAGCCGCATGAATGGCTAGGCTGCAATGATGCCACATCACCACAGCACAGAGCGGGTGCTGTAAATGTACACTGAGCTGTGCATGTGTAGCTGACAGGCAGAGGGAAACATATAATAGGGTCTCTTCTGTCATAAAAACCCTATCTTTTTAAAAAAAAGTAATTTTTATACAACTTTAAAGTAAGCTAAAAAAAAAATAGACCTACTGGCTGGATCCCTAGGTGTGAAAAGGAAGCATTTATTGAAACTGGTACAAATGGTTTTTTTTCTTTGTTGTCTTTTTTTCCTCCCTGCTCCCTGGTTCAGTTCTTGACTAATTGGGAATGACTAAAGCCCCGTACACACGTACCGATTGTCGGCCGTAAATATTCGGCCGACGAACGATCGGCCGATTGTAGGCTGTTAGTATGATGTTTCCGACAGCCGACAGCGCACTTTCGGCCGAATAGAATCTTTAAAATTGCTTTGTAGGCCGACACCAGAACGGCCAATTGTTCGCCAGTCAGTACAGATTTCGGCCGACAGACAGCAGATTTGCAAGACTGGGCATGCTCAGAAAAGAAAAAAGACAAGGAAAGTTAACCATCACATGACATCACTTCTGCAGTCGGCTGTTGTTGGCCGACAAAATTCGTGTGCAGTCTTTTGCAGTTTTCAACAGACACGACAGCCCTGGACAAAAGACGGCCGATCGTTCGGCCGACGATCGGTACGTGTGTACGGGGCTTTAGGCCTGTTCCAACAGCCTCCTAGGATAGCTATGTCAGATATCCCAGAAGGCATTGGTGTCCATATAGCAACTGAAGGAGGGCACCATCAGGTGAGAAAGCCCCCCATGACCCAAGGAAAAAAGATGGTGGCACAGGGCTTGGTGTGTGGCAGCAGAATGGCAGGTTACCGGAGACCTGGATTCACAGGGCGTGTGAATATACAAACTGAGCATAACCCAGCTAAAAAGGTAAGAAGGAGTTAAAAGCAAAATTAGCCGCTGGGGTGGGGGTGGGGGTGGGAGGTGTAGTGTCTTTTTTGCACATGCATATAAAGTTGATCAATAAAGAAAGATCTTTTCACCCGTCTATCGAAACTGACAAAGACAAGTGTTTTTGACATTTAATTGTGGTCAAGAGAGTGAACCTGATGGTCACAGGAGTCAAAATAAGAAATCCACTTGACCCAAATGTCAAATTTAAATGGACAAGCTCTGGCTTAGTAGGCGAGCCTACA
This sequence comes from Pelophylax lessonae, assembly GCF_965119305.1. Lineage (NCBI taxonomy): Eukaryota > Metazoa > Chordata > Amphibia > Anura > Ranidae > Pelophylax > Pelophylax lessonae. The sequence goes on along the minus strand of NC_138773.1, from coordinate 298,780,538 downwards.
GAGAGGTACTGAAGATCTGTATTCACCAATTGTTTTAAAACACTGATGTCTAAAATCTTTTTTTTTTTTTTTTTTTTTTTAAGATCTGTTTATTAGAGCTTTTATACAAAAAAAAAGCACAGAAGACAACAAAAGAATAAAAGCAGCTAACATAAGCAGGACCCTCGCAGGGGTCATTGGAAAGGACACTAAAAAGAAGATAACAAGCAAGGGTATTGCTCAATAACAGCTAGGTGTGGCCCGCAGCAGTCTAGAAAGACATATACTGTATCTTCTAATAGAAATTACAATAATTTAGAACATCAGGAAACAGAAAAATGTCCCATTACCAGTACAGACCATCTAGCAACTTAAAGTTTTAGGAAACCCACAACAGTAAAATCAGTCTGTTTTGGACCATACCCTGTCCTATTTCTTCCAAAGACCCTGATTTGTGTAAGTATCCTTAAATAATGGTAAGTTGGAGTTCACTTATGCCCCTTTCACACACTCCGTTCGTCGAACGGAGTCCGTTTTTCTCAGCGGGGGATCGATCCGCCGATCCCCTGCTGAGCAGGAGGATGACAGCTGTTCTCCGCGCTGTGTGCAGAGACACAGCTGTCTGTTCCCCATGCATCTCTATGGGGGAAATCGGATGGGAACGGACCGTCGGCCCGTTCTCATCCGATCCGATCCGCTGGACGGATGGAAAATAGGGTTTCCATCCGTCCAGATTTGACGGATCGGATGTCAGTGGACATGTCTCTGCTGACATCCGATGCCCCATAGGGATGCATGGGGGGACCGTTCAGATCCGCCAAAAAAATGGACAGGCGGATCTGAGTAGTCCGCCTGTGTGATAGAGCCCTAAGTGTTTCCAAAAGGATAGGGATGGGGGAGCAGGTTTTTTCCAGTTCATGGTAATTGCCTTCCTAGCCTAAATGAGGAGACTTACTAGGGTTCACTCTGCCACCTGATGTCTAAAATCTTAGTAGATTTCTAGTTAAAGACCATATTTTTCCTGGTTTTAAAGAAAAGTAGTCTTAGAAAATTTCCCTTGTGAATCCCAAAGGTTATATCACCAAATATCTCCAGCAAGCACTATTTTGGACCTGCATATATTGGAGAACTGTAAGATTATATGAGATCAACTTAGGCCAGCCATACACAGTGTGAACTTCTTTTCTGCAACCACGGGTTGCAGGAAAGAAATGTGCACGGTTTCTCCATCAACACAGATAGTGCTTACAGGGAAATCAGCAACTGTCTTCTCCCGGCGGCGCGGTGGGTGCGGAAACCATCCCCGCTGGGAAAAGACAGTATTTATTACTAGTGGCTTTAACAGCCGCTTACGATAGAGGGAAGCGAATCCAGCAGGCTGGCTGTACCCAAGTTAATCAACTTGGTGCATTCAGGCTACCTATTACCAGTTTGAATGGTGTATGGCTGGCCTTAGTAACCAGGGACCAAGTTTGATGGGCTCTGCCAGGGGGATGGTTTAGGAGGACCTTGATCTGCTGATCATTTGACTACCTGGAATACATATACTGCTATTGTGGTGTAGGACCTGGACGTGCTGTTGCATCACCTCAGAATTTAACTTCAAACCAGAACTGATTTCAATTTTTTTTTAGAGAATAGTGTTTTATTGAGTCTCAGGTACTCACGTTGAGATCGTACAGGAACAAAAGCCTCATTGAGGCATCACCAAAGAAAACAGAATTTCAAAAATCAATATTAAATGCGATCCAAAATGGCTCAATATCATTAAATAAGAAGGGTATATACAGAAAAATGACATGAAAATGGGAGTGCATGAAGAAATAAAAAACACCAAACTAAAGTAAGGCACATCCATCAATTAAACTCCAACACAGGAAATGTAAGAGTAAACAAGAACACACGCTTCAAGCTTCTTTCAGCAGGTGCGTCACGGAGGTCTCTATGAAGGTCTGGGATGATGGGAAGCAACTAACAGGTGTAAGCTGCAGGGCAATCTTCACTCATGAGCAAGAGGACAGATTTATTGAGGATCCAGAGGTGACCGATGTAGCTCAAAAGAAAAAAAAAGAGGGAAGATGTGGGTAGAGCGCAAAATTTGGGCCTATCCTCATCATGAAAAGAAATGTAGTAGCGCCAAACACCATTAACATGTAAAAGCATCCAAAAAAGTCCAAACAAAGTCCATATATGGAAAAGGGGGAAGAGGCAAGATCCCAGATCCTGGTTGTGCAGGTAAGAGAAAGCCAACACCCAAACGTGATGTGCACACTTATGTGCTTACCAGACGTCAGTTAAAACAGAGCGGGGTATGTATCCAGGTAGGACAAGATGGACCACCAAATTGACTTAAGGATTCCAACTCAAACGACCCTGATAAGCTGACATCAGTATGGTATGTATAGCCAAATGAGGGATAGAACGCCAAGACTTGCTGCAAATTGGTCCCAATTCCAGTAACCTCAATACAAAGGGAAGGACAATAGTGCAGACTGTATAGGACAACATTTATTGTAGATGAAACTGGTACTCACACATAACAATAGGTTAAGAGCATGTCACAGAATTGGATACCGCGGTGTAGGTAGCGTGCTGTTCGTTCCCGGGTCGCGACATGCTCTTAATCTATTGTTATGTGTGAGTACCAGTTTCATCTGCAATAAATGTTGTCCTATACAGTCTGCACTATTGTCCTTCCCTTTGTATCGAGGTTACTGGAATTGGGACCAATTTGCAGCAAGTCTTGGCGTTCTGTCCCTCATTTGGCTATACATACCATACTGATGTCAGCTTATCAGGGTCGTTTGAGTTGGAATCCTTAAAGTGGAGTTCCACCCTATTTTTATACTTACCTCCATCTTCTCGCTCCGGGTCACCTGAAAAAGAAATGGATAATCGCATATTTTTTTTTTTTTTTACTTACCTCGTAGCGAAGAAAATATACTTACCTTACTTCCTTCTTCCTCCTTCCTCGGCCGCGGCCCGTCGTCACTTCCTGGCTCTGCAATGATTCCTGGGAGCTGGACGTCATAGCTCCCAGGAATCATTGCGCCTGCGCCGGCCCCGACGTCAGTTCCGGGTCGCGCGCGTCATCCCCTTCTAAACAGCTTCTGGGCATGCCCAGAAGCTGTGGAGGGATGACGCGCGCGACCCGGAAGTGACGTCGGGGCCGGCGCAGAGCATCGTGGGACCAAAGAAGGCAGAAGAAGACGCCGAAGAGGACGCGCTGGCTTCAAGCTGCCCACATCTGAGATGGCAGCGCTGGACAAGACGTTTGCAAGGTAAGTATTTGTCCTAACAGGTAAGTGCAACCCGGGACAGATCAGAGGCTAGCCATTGTGGAATGCACTAGCCCTGACTGTCCCGGGGGTATTAAAAAAAAAAAAAAAAATCCAGGGTGGAACTCCGCTTTAAGTCAATTTGGTGGTCCATCTTGTCCTACCTGGATACATACCGCGCTCTGTTTTAACTGACGTCTGGTAAGCGCATAAGTGTGCACATCACGTTTGGGTGTTGGCTTTCTCTTACCTGCACAACCAGGATCTGGGATCTTGCCTCTTCCCCCTTTTCCTGTGACCCATTTTCAGCAGAGAGCGAGCTGAAGTCCGCTCTCTGCTGATGTCACAGAAGTTAGTCCAGACCCTGCGCCATCACGAAAATGGAAGTCGGGATCCGCTAGGTGCCTGGACCGACACCTGGTTCAGCCTCTCAGCGAGCCACTGAGAGCCTGAGCCAGCTGCTCTACCCTCTCCACAGCCCAGCGCTCCAGTGAGCAAGGAGAGGGGAAGAGCAGAGAGCTGCTGGCTCACGGAGCTGTGAGAACTGAGCGATCGGTGGTGTTCGATTGCTTGGTTCTCAGTGTAGAGGCGCCGGGGATAGATGCAGCATCGGATCGATGCTGCATCCACCTAGGTAAGTATAAATCTAAAAGAAAAAAGGAAACCCATACATCTCTTGAACTACAGTACCTGTAATACATATACTGCTATTGTGGTGTAGGATCTGGGCCTGTTGTTGCATCCCCTTTATGGATGGCAGAATTGTACTCCAGACCATTACTGCTTTGGATTCTTGCATGAATATTTTACTCTTTATCTTTGAAGCTCTTTGCTTTTGATTTAAAAAAGTGGAAGACTATATTGGAGACTTATTAGACCTTTTGGGTTACTATCTTCATGCCCCTCGGCTGCCCCTTTCTGAATTTGAGAATTATCACTCCAGCAAACTGTATGGAAACTTTTGATTTTACACTATTGGGTTTTCTTATATAGACACTGTTCACATGTGCTGCCGATGAAGATCTTTGAAGTATTTGAAATGCGTTGAGATAACATGTGGATGTTCAATTGAAAAAATGTTTTAACTTCACTTAGTAAACACTGGATATGATGCTTTATACAATAATAATGTGTGTATAATAACATTTATGACTTTATTAAATTACTTTGTGGTACCATTTTCTATATGCCCCTAAAAAACCTATTGCTAGCAATGTTTCTGTTTTTCATGTATTTGAGAATGTGGGAATATAGGACAGAAAACCTTTATCCTTTACATTTGGACTAAAAAGGCCTAACTTTGAGGCATTCACAATCTATGTAAAGAATATCACCATCTGCAGCTAAACATTTGTGATAAAGTGTTCGGTCCCCTTTGCTTATTTTTAACAACCCTAACTGGAGTATGAAAATATTAAAGTTAAATATGTTTATTTTTTTCGTGTATAATAGTTATAAAAACAGGAGTTGTAAAAATGAATTCCAATTCTTATCAGTCATGTCTGAAATGTCCCTACTGCATTGGTGTCTAATTCAAGGCAACTTCCCTTGCAATAAGGCACTACAGTGTATAGAGACCAACTTTGAGGACTGATGTGATTTACTTTCAGGACTTCAAAAAAATATTAATTCAAAACACTTACAGAAAATTATCGTAACAATGACAAAGGCTACAGATATGTGTGTTTATACATACGAATTTTAAATTTACTGTAAAGGCCCTACTCAAACGAGTTAGTAAAATGGAAAATGTAATGACCAAACTCTTAGCTCTTAACAGGCCTTCATCAAAGGGTCTACAGGGCTTCTCAACCAGGGTTCCCCCCGAGGTTGCTAAGGGTTCTTTAACCACTTACATACAGAATGGGTAATAGTCCAAATGATTTGTTAAAGCGGAGTTCCACCCTGGGAACATTTTTTTTTAATAAAAATACCCCCGGGACAGTCAGGGCTAGTACATTCCACAATGGATAGCCTCTGATCTGTCCCGGGCTGCACTTACCTTTTAGAAGAAATACTTACCTTGAAAATGTATTGTCCAGCGCTGCCATCTCAGGTGTGGGCAGCTTGAAGCCAGCGCGATCCTCTTCTGTGTCCTCTTCCGTCTTCTTCGGTCCCACGATGCACTGCACCGGCCCCGCCGTCACTTCCGGGGCTGCAGCGTCATCCCTGCATAGCTTCTGGGCATGCCCATAAGCTGTTTAGCAAGGTATGACGGCGCCTGCACCGGAACTGATGTCGGGGCCGGTGCAGGCGCATTGATTCCTGGGAGCGATGACGTTCAGCTCCCAGAAATCATTGCAAAGCCAGGAAGTGACAAATCGTCGTGGCCGCCGAGGGGAGGAAGAGGGAGTAAGGTAAGTATATTTTCTTCTAAACCAGGTAAGTAAAAAAAAAAAAAAATTGCGATTATCCATTTGTTTTTCAGGTGACCCCGGGCATGAAGATGGAGGTAAGTATAATTTTAGGGTGGAACTCCGCTTTAACATAAAACAGGATAGAAAAGGAGTTCCCCAAAATGAGAAACTGCACAGTCAGTATAAAATGCACTGTCCGTGTGGGGTAAACCCAAGACATGTTGAAGACATTAAGTGGTTCATTAACATGGCACATCCAAGGCCTACTGTACCCCAGAAGACAGAGCTATTACATGTAGCACGGCCCCTTGGGGGTTGCTTGTAGTTACATGTTCTTCTGTGCCGCTTTGACCCTGTAAACCATCCAGCCCTCCTGACACTTTAGGTTAAGGCATGTTGTGTATACTCTAAATGACACACTGACACAGTGCAAATATGTTTTCACTCTTAGATTTATTTTACTCAAAAGGATGGCTTAAAGGAGGTATTACTCAACCAGGCCCTAGGTAAACCACCAGGACTCAGTTGAAATAATACTAAGAGAACAGTTAAACAACCAGTTATAATTAACAAGCAAATAACACCAATATACACAGTATCAGACAGTAAATAAATTAATCTCTCAAAAAGCTATGAATTGCTATATGAAATACTCCTACTATAGGGGAATCCCAGGCCGACCTGTAGTACCTGTATCCTAATGAGAGATGAGGTAATCTAGATACCAGTAGTGTGTCCCCTTTAAAAGCAATAAAATAGCAATGTTCAGAATGTAAGGCCTTGCTATTATCTTCGCAGGCAGTTGGAGCTCAAAGAATAAATAATTCCCAAGTATAGCACAGTGTGAGACAGGCAATGCTAGATAGCTGGTTCTGATTAATGATGATCCACTAACTGATCCAAATGTAAGGTGTCTGTATACAGTGTTCAAGAGATGCTGTAGCAATTGATAACTGGACTTTGAGCAGGTGCTCTCTCTCACCAATCCTGATGACCCTCTTATAACTCCTGGAAGAACAAGCAAAGTGAACTCTCCACATTGAGAGACACTGAGATGGCTGTGCTCTGCTGATTCAGAGAGTCCCACTGACTCTGATACCATCAGCGATGCTGCAGGGATATCCGTGACATAGCATGTGTTGTCCGTCCCGCCTGGGCTGAGCCTGCAGATGGCTGGGTGGCTTGCAGTAGGCCACAGTCCTCTCTCTCTGTGGTGGACCGATGCACGCACGATGAATGCCGGTGTAACGTTAGAAAATCATACCCCGTGAGAAATCCATACCCACGTCACTTCCTGTGAGGAACAGCTGAGCAGCGTAGCAGTGCGCATGCTCACAGCCCCGGATACTTCATTGAACAGCTGAGGAGCTGACTAGTGCGCATGCACGGAGGGTATGGATTTTTCACGGGGTTGTGTGTAACGTTACACCGCATCAGCTGTTGCGGTGGTTACATTAAAACAGCTCGGCTGCAATATGAGTCATCTCCGCTCCTATCCCTGTCACTTCCCTGATTTGGGCTAGTAAATATAAAAGCGGGGGCGGGTGTATGACGGACATCTCGGCTCCGTGATTTATATTTTCATACACCCGCCCCCGCTTTTATATTTACTAGCCCAGATCAGGGAAGTGACAGGGATAGGAGCGGAGATGACTCATTCCAGCTGAGCTGTTTTAATGTAAACGCCGCAACAGCTGATGCGGTGTAACGTTACACACAACCCCGTGAAAAATCTGAGGTGGTGTAACGTTATTACACACATTCCAATCATTCCATACCCTCCGAGCATGACGTAGGTGCACCGGAAGTGTGCACTGGAAGTGACGGGGGTATGGAATTTTTATGGGTATGGTTTTTTCACGGAAGCAAGAGAGCGTGGGCCTGGTCAGCCGATGCCTTTATAGTCTCTCCCACAATTCTCCCCTGGAGCGAATGGCCTGCTGGGAGGTGTAGTCCATTAACAGTTCAGCAGTGCAGTAATACCCTTCCAGAAGACTACACTTCCCACAATGCTCTCTTCCAGTCTCAGGAGTATGATGCATGAAATCCAAGACCAACGCTAGAGCAGCACAGAGACAGTCTGAGAGAGCAGAGAATAAGTCTGCAGTGTCAGATAACTGTAGTCCGCTCCCAACTACATACATATTGCCCTTCCAAACCTAAAGTCAGCCCTAGGACCATGATGGCTTGGAAATAAGCCTAGTAACAAATATTAATTTTCACAAAGTCTGCTGCTTCAGTTTTTTTTAGATCTTTTTGTCATATGGTACTATGGTATACTGAAGTATAATTGCAAGAATTCCATAAGTGACAAAGGCTTTTATTGACAATCATATGAAGTTTATGCAGAGTCAATATTTGCAGTGTTAATCCTTCTTTTTCAAGACTTCTGCAATTCGCCCTGGCATGCTGTCAATCAATTTCTGGGCCACATCCTGACTGATGGCAGCCTATTCTTGCATAATTAATGCTTGGAGTTTGTCAGAATTTGTGTTTTTTTTTTTGTTCATCTGCCTCTTGAGAATTGAGCACAAGTTCCTGCCCATGGAACCAGAATTTTGATGTTTTGTTCCCCAAGCCACTTACTTATCACTTTTGCCTTAGGGCAAGGCACTCCATCATGCTGAAAAAGGAATTGTTCATCACCGAACTGTTCTTGGATGGTTGAAAGAAGTTACTTTCGGAGGATGTTTCTGGACCATTCTTTTTTCATGGCTGTGTTCTTAGGAAATATTGTGATTGAGCCCCACTCCATGGCTGAGAGGCAACTCCACACATGAATGGTCTCAGGATGCTTTACTGTTGGCATGACACAGGACTGATGTTAGTGCTCACCTTTTCTTCTCCAGACAGAGTTTTTTTCCAGATGCCCCATGCAATTGAAAAGGGGATTCATTAGAGAAAATAACTTTACCCCAGTCCTCAGCAGTCCAATCCCTGTACCTTTTGCAGATTATCAGTCTGTCCCTGATGTTTTTCTTGGAGAGAAGTGGCTTCTTTGCTGCCCTTCTTGGCACCAGGCCATCCTTCAAAAGTCTTCTTCTCACTATGTGTGCAGATGTACTCACATTTGCCTGCTGCCATTCCTGAGCAAGCTTTGCACTGGTGTTGCCCTGATCCTGCAGCTGAATCAACTGTAGGCAAGGCCACCATCGGGGGGGGGCAGCCCATACACTTGTAGGGGGCCCAGGCATTCCGAGGGGCCCTGGCCCCAACCCACACTTGTTTCCGCTGTTTAGTAACAAGTAGAACTCGTTGGTTCGGGCCCAGGCCCTCAAACCAACGAGTTTATAACTTACTGTATAGTAACATTTAGAGCTTTTTTACTGGTGGAAAGTGGATGGTGTTCCGTCACCTCTGCCAGAGACAGTGAGGGAGTGGAGCGATCTGATGCAGCTCATTTATTTACAGATGCAGCCTGAGAGAGGGGAAGGCAGAATGATATCATCTGAACTCCACCTTTCCCTGCAGACCAGATGCTGGTTTGAGCACCAGTCGCAGCTCAGGCATGTGGAAGAGCTTTGCTAGAGACAAGTTGTTAGACATCACATTTTTGATAAACTGCCTGACAATGTTGCTGGATGTGGGCCTGTGCTGTGACTGTCTCTGTGTTAGATTGGGCTGTCCCTTTGCTGGATGGGGACGTCTCTTTGCTATATGGGGATGTCTTTTTGCTGAATTGGAATGTCTCTTTGCTGAATATGTAGGGATGTCTCTGCTGGATAGGGCCATCTCTTTGCTAGATTGGGCTGTCGTTTTGCTAAATATATGGGGATGTCTCTCTGCTGAATATATGGGACTGTTGGTTTTGGTGGGATGGCCAGTGGGCAGGCACTGGGGAATGTTGGTGGTCAGGGCTGGGGGGGCCCAAGCCTAAAGCTGTGTAAGGGGCCTCCAAATTTACGATGGCTGCCCTGACTGTAGAGGACGGTCCTGGGACTTGCTTGACTTTCTTGGGTGCCCTGAAGCCTTCTTCACAACAATTTAAACTCTCTCCTTGAAGTTCTTGATCATCAAAATAAATAGTTGATTTAGGTGCAAACTTAGTAGCAGCAATATACTTGCCTGTGAATCCCTTTTTGTGCAAAGCAATGATAACTGCCTGTGTTTCCTTGCAGGTAACTATGGTAAACCAAAGAAGAACAATGATTTCAAGCAACACCCTCCTTTTAAAGCTTCCAGTCTGTTATTCGATTTCAATCAGCATTACAGAGTGATTTCCAGCCTTGTCCTTGTCAACACTGGCACCTGTGTTAATGAAAGAATCACTGACATGATGTCTGCTGGTCCTTTTGTGGCAGACTGAAATGCAGTTGAAATGTTTTTTGGGGATTAGGTTAATTTTCATGGCAAAGAGGAACTTTGCGATTAATGGCAATTCATCTGATCACTCTTCATAACATTCTGGAGTATATGCAAATTGCCATCATAAAAACTGATGCAGCAGACTTTGTTTAATTAATATTTGTGTAATTCTCAAAACGTTTGTCCAGGACTGTACATCAGGTACAGTTCATACCTCCAACCTCCAACCCTACCTGACATCAGCCATGCCTCCAATTGCCGCCTCATCTGTCCTGCTACCTAAAGCATAACTGAATCATGTAGAACAGACTAAGGCTCCGTTCACATGTGAGTGTATGGATCGCGGGCAGAACCGCTGCGGGACGCAATACGCTCCAAAGAAGTACAAGAGCTTCTTTGGAGCGTATTGAGTCCCGCGATTTTGTTTGCGCGATGTTGCCGCGATTCGGCAGGCGGAAATCGCGGCAACATCGCTCGGCGTTTGGGGGGGCTATTGCAAATCAACGGGCAACGCTAGGCATCCCGCGATTTGCAATAATCTCCGGATCGCGGGCGGAACCGCGGCGGTTCTGCCCGCGATCCAAACGCTGACATGTGAATGCAGCCTTAGAGTCCAGCCTTTTTCAACCATGGCTCCATGGAACCATGAGGTTCCTCCAGAGGTTGCTTAGGGGTTCCTTAAATGAGAAATTTCTGCCTCTTTTTGATAAGTAACCACTGACTGACAGCATCAATCTTTTAGCTGTCTGTGAAAGGTCGGGGGGGGGGGGGGTTATTTGACCACAAATATAAGGTGCATCCATCCCAGTGACCATTGCACTAATTTACCATGAACTGTAGATAGGGTAATTACTGGAAGGAGTTCCCTGAAGCCAGAACCTTTTCTCAAGGGTTCATTCATTTCAAAAGGGTTGAAAAAGGTTGATATAGAGCCTTTTTCATAGGGATGTCATACTATTAAATTTGCAATGACACCCCCCCCCCCCCCCATGAATTTGTGCATTGCCTTGAGCCTCCTCTGCCAGCTTGCATTATTCCTTTATCCTCAGTTCAGGGAGCCAAAGGACCATATTTATAAAGCAGTGGTATGACCTTACCATGTCCATACAGTCATGTGCTTTACAAATATGCATTACTCTCAGATTGTTTGGGGAAGAATGAGGAGTGTTGTTCAATTCCAAATAATAATGAAAAAAACACTAGGAGACGAGAGCCTGCAGTCTGCTTTTTATGAATGCCATGTGACATGCAGGCGCAGGGTTTTCGTGGATGAGACCAATTGCAAATAATCAGAGCACCAACATCCCTATTAGTTAAAAAAGTTGAGGTGTATGGGCTGTGGGACTTTTAAGGTCCTCATTAACACAACAAAGGGAAAAGAGTAATACTGATGTATACAATAATATAAATGTTTATTTATTACAAAAATATCAAAGCATCAAATATGAGCAGTTGTTGATTGTATTTTTACTGCGCCTTGGTTTCCAACCGATTTCGCCATGTCGGCTTCTTCAGGGATACACAAGGAATTATTTTAACTAGTAAACAGATAAGAATGTGATAAGTACAGTGAAACATCAATATATACATTTTTGATGGAGAATGTTGTAATGTTATACAGTCAGGTCCATAAATATTGGGACATTGACACAATTCTAATCTTTTTGGCTCTATACACCACCACAATGGATTTGAAATGAAACAAATAAGATGTGCTTTAACTGCAGACTTTAATTTGAGGGTATTTACATCCGAATCAGGTGAATGGTGTAGGAATTACAACAGTTTGTATATGTGCCTCCCACTTTTTAAGGGACCAAAAGTAATGGGACGGATTAACAATCATAAATCAAACTTTCACTTTTTAATATTTGGTTGCAAATCCTTTGCAGTCAATTACAGCCTGAAGTCTGGAACGCATAGACACTTTACCAGACGCTGGGTTTCATCCCTGGTGATGCTCTGCCAGGCCTCTACTGCAACTGTCTTCAGTTCCTGCTTGTTATTGGGGCATTTTCCCTTCAGTTTTGTCTTCAGCAAGTGAAATGCATGCTCAATCGGATTCAGGTCAGGTGATTGACTTGGCCATTGCATAAAATTCCATTTCTTTCCCTTAAACTCTTTGGTTGCTTTCGCAGTATGCTTCGGGTCATTGTCCATCTTTACTGTGAAGCGCCGTCCAATGAGTTCTGAAGCATTTGGCTGAATATGAGCAGATAATATTGCCCGAAACACTTCAGAATTCATCCTGCTGCTTTTGTCAGCAGTCACATCATCAATAAATACAAGAGAACCAGTTCCATTGGCAGCCATACATGCCCACGCCATGACGCTACCACCACCATGCTTCACTGATGAGGTGGTATGCTTTGGATCATGAGCAGTTCCTTTCCTTCTCCATACTCTTCTCTTCCCATCACTCTGGTACAAGTTGATCTTGGTCTCATCTCTCCATAGTATGTTGTTCCAGAACTGTGAAGGCTTTTTTTAGATGTTGTTTGGCAAACTCTAATCTGGCCTTCCTGTTTTTGAGGCTCACCAATGGTTTACATCTTGTGGTGAACCCTCTGTATTCACTCTGGTGAAGTCTCCTCTTGATTGTTGACGTTGACACACATACACCGAACTCCTCTCACGTAGCTCTGTTCAAACCATCATCTTAAAATGGAAAGAGTATGGCACAACTGCAAACCTACCAAGACATGGCCGTCCACCTAAACTGACCGGCCGGGCATGGAGAGCATTAATCAGAGAAGCAGCCAAGAGGCCCATGGTAACTCTGGAGGAGCTGCAGAGATCCACAGCTCAGGTGGGAGAATCTGTCCACAGGACAACTATTAGTCGTGCGCTCCACAAATCTGCCCTTTATGGAAGAGTGAGAAGAAGAAAGCCATTGTTGAAAGAAAGTCATAAGAAGTCCCATTTGCAGTTTGCGAGAAGCCATGTGGGGGACACAGCAAACATGTGGAAGAAGGGGCTCTGGTCAGATGAGACCAAAATTGAATTTTTTTGGCCTAAAAGCAAAACAATATGTGTGGTGGAAAACTAACACTGCACATCACCCTGAGCACACCATCCCCACCGTGAAACATGGTGGTGGCAGCATCATGTTGTGGGGATGCTTTTCTTCAGCTGGGACAGGGAAGCTGGTCAGAGTTGATGGGAAGATGGATGGAGCCAAATACAAGGCAATCTTAGAAGAAAACCTGTTAGAGTCTGCAAAAGATTTGAAGCTGGGGCAGAGGTTCACCTTCTAGCAGGACAATGACCCTAAACATACAGCCAGAGCTACAATGGAATGGTTTACATCAAAGCATATTCATGTGTTACAATGGTCCAGTCAAAGTCCAGACCTAAATCCAATTGAGAATCTGTGGCAAGACTTGAAAATTGCTGATCACAGACGCTCTCCATCCAATCTGACAGAGCTTGAGATATTTTGCAGAGAAGAATGGGCAAAAATGTCCCTCTCTAGATGTGCAAAGCTGGTAGAGACGTCCCCATAAAGACTTGCAGCTGTAATTGGAGAGAAAGGCGGTTCTACAAAGTATTGACTGGGGGTGGGGGGGGTGAATACAAATGCAGCCACACTTTTCACAGATTTATTTGTAAAACATTTGAAAACCATTTATCATTTCTTTCCTCCTCACAACTATGTGCCGCCTTGTGTTGGTCTATCACATAAAATCGCATCACGTTTCTGGTTGTACCATGACAACATGTGCAAATGTCAGGGGTGTGAATACTTTCGCAGTGCACTGTATAGGGGATTTCTTTATGGATTTGCAATGCAATGAGATTTGGAAGAACGGAAAGTCCTGGCTGAGGCCGCATACAGAGGAGTGCAGACAGTACAGCCCGGGCTCCTCTCTCCTCCATGCACACAGCGCTGTGTCCCGCCACTCACCTCCGAGACACCTAAACTTTGCCCGATAGGCGGGAGGGTGGGCGGAGCTCCGGGACAGAACACACCCATACATTGTAACGTTGTACGAGGAATCCTCTGAGCGCTGATTGGCGGAAGGCGTCACTTCCGCTCTGCGGGCGCGAACTTTGAATGACGTCACTTTCCCGGAGTTTTGACGTAAAGTGGGGTGCTGCTGACTGTCTTCACCTTACCCGGGACCGATAATGTGAGTGAGGAGAGTATGGTAGGGATAGACTGTCACCATAGAGAGGAGAAGGGCATTACCTGGGTATAGACTGTCACCATGGAGAGGAGAGGGGCATTACCTGGGTATAGACTGTCACCATGGAGAGGGGCATTACCTGGGTATAGACTGTCACCATAGAGAGGAGAGGGGCATTACCTGGGTATAGACTGTCACCATAGAGAGGAGAGGGGCATTACCTGGGTATAGACTGTCACCATAGAGAGGAGAAGGGCATTACCTGGGTATAGACTGTCACCATAGAGAGGAGAGGGGCATTACCTGGGTATAGACTGTCACCATAGAGAGGAGAGGGGCATTACCTGGGTATAGACTGTCACCATAGAGAGGAGAAGGGCATTACCTTGCTATAGACTGTCACCATAGAGAGGAGAGGGGGCATTACCTGGGTATAGACTGTCACCATAGAGAGGAGAGGGGGCATTACCTGGGTATAGACTGTCACCATAGAGAGGAGAGGGGCATTCCCTGGGTATAGACTGTCACCATAGAGAGGAGAGGGGGCATTACCCGGGTATAGACTGTCACTATAGAGAGGAGAGGGGGCATTACCTGGGTATAGACTGTCACCATAGAGAGGAGAAGGGCATTACCTTGCTATAGACTGTCACCATAGAGAGGAGAGGGGGCATTACCTGGGTATAGACTGTCACCATAGAGAGGAGAGGGGGCATTACCTGGGTATAGACTGTCACCATGGAGAGGAGAGGGGCATTACCTGGGTATAGACTGTCACCATAGAGAGGAGAGGGGCATTACCTGGGTATAGACTGTCACCATAGAGAGGAGAGGGGGCATTACCTAGGTATCGTTTTTAGAAGGAGAGGACATTACCTGGATATAGTGTATAGGAGGGAAGGGCATTACCTGGGTATAGCGTGTAGGTGGAGATGGCATTACCTGGGTATAGTGTGTAGGAGGAGATGACATTACCTGGGTATAGTGTGTAGGTGGAGATGGCATTACCTGGGTATAGTGTGTAGGAGGAGATGACATTACCTGGGTATAGTGTGTAGGTGGAGATGGCATTACCTGGGTATAGTGTGTAGGTGGAGAGGGCATTACCTGGGTATAGTGTGTAGGTGGAGAGGGCATTATCTGGGTATAGTGTGTAGGTGGAGATGGCATTACCTGGGTATAGTGTGTAGGTGGAGATGGCATTACCTGGGTATAGTGTGTAGGTGGAGAGGGCATTACCTGGGTATAGTGTGTAGGTGGAGATGGCATTACCTGGGTATAGTGTGTAGGTGGAGATGGCATTACCTGGGTATAGTGTGTAGGTGGAGAGGGCATTACCTGGGTATAGTGTGTAGGTGGAGAGGGCATTATCTGGGTATAGTGTGTAGGTGGAGATGGCATTACCTGGGTATAGTGTGTAGGAGGAGATGGCATTACCTGGGTATAGTGTGTAGGTGGAGATGGCATTACCTGGGTATAGTGTGTAGGTGGAGAGGGCATTACCTGGGTATAGTGTGTAGGTGGAGATGGCATTACCTGGGTATAGTGTGTAGGTGGAGAGGGCATTACCTGGGTATAGTGTGTAGGTGGAGAGGGCATTACCTGGGTATAGTGTGTAGGTGGAGAGGGCATTATCTGGGTATGGTGTGTAGGAGGAGATGGCATTATCTGGGTATAATGTGTAGGTGGAGAGGGCATTACCTGGGTATAGTGTGTAGGAGGAGAGGGCATTACCTGGGTATAGTGTGTAGGTGGAGAGGGCATTACCTGGGTATAGTGTGTAGGTGGAGAGGGCATTACCTGGGTATAGTGTGTCGCAGGAGAGGGCTTTGCCTGAATACAAGGGGATTGCATCAGAGGTGATTGCCTAAGTATCCAATTTTTGTTAAGAGAGCATTTCCTTTGTAGAGGGCAGGACATCTTTGTTTGGGGACAGGCTGATAGTACCTTGGAAGAGGGCATTGTTTGGGCACAGGTTGGTAGTATGTGGGGGGAGGGGATGGCTTGGAGACAAAGTGATAGTGTAGGCCTGGGATCTCCAATATTTAAAAGGGCCAGATTACTGTTCTTCAGACTTGAGGGGTGCTGGTGCTCCATCGTTGGTGTCAGTGGGAGGAATAGTGCCCCATGGTTGGTGTCAGTGGGAGGAATAGTGCCCCATGGTTGGTGTCAGTGGGAGGAATAGTGCCTCATCATTGGTGTCAGTGGGAGGAATAGTGCCCCATCATTGGTGTCAGTGGGAGGAATAGTGCCCCATTGTTGGTGTCAGTGGGAGGAATAGTGCCCCATCATTGGTGTCAGTGGGAGGAATAGTGCCCCATCATTGGTGTCAGTGGGAGGAATAGTGCCCCATCATTGGTGTCAGTGGGAGGAATAGTGCCCCATCATTGGTGTCAGTGGGAGGAATAGTGCCCCATCATTGGTGTCAGTGGGAGAAATAGTGCCCCATCATTGGTGTCAGTGGGAGGAATAGTGCCCCATCATTGGTGTCAGTGGGAGGAATAGTGCCCCATCATTGGTATCGGTGGGAGGAATAGTGCCCAATTGTTGGTGTCAGTGGGTTGAATAGTACACCATTGTGGGTGTCAGTAGGAGGAATAGTGCCCCATCATTGTCTGTCAGTAGGAGGAATAGTGCCCCATCATTGGTGTCAATGGGAGGAATAGTGCCCCATTATTGGTGTCAGTAGGAGGAATAGTGCCCCATGATTGGTGTCAGTGGGAGGAATAGCGCTTCATATGTATGGGAGGAATTCCAATGGCCCATATTCAAACTGCAGTTTGGTAACCATTGGTGTTTGTGAAGGCATTGCCTGGGTATAGACTGATAATATTGGGAAGGTAAAATGTTCTGGGTATAAACTACCTGCATTGAATTAAATGGTATTTCCTGTGCACATATAATTAATATGATGGGGGGGCATTACTTGGGCACAGGCTGTTAGTATGATGTAGAGGGTATTACCTGGGCACAGGCCCAAACTATATAGTGGAAGGGCATTTGTGGTGTATAAACTGACATAGTAGGAGGAGAGGGCGTTTCCTTGGCACATGGTGATAGCATTTGGAAGTGGGCTTTTTGGGGCACAGTATTGGGGAAGAGGGCGTTGTCTGGGCTCAGTTTGCCAGTATGGTGCTGGAGAACATTGCTTGTGTACAGGCTGCCAGCTCATCAGTTGGCTGGAACTGTGTTGGTTTCAAGCTTCCAGTATAGATGATGAGGGGGCTTGGTGTTGTAGAGATTGTACTGGAGTGTAAAAAGACTTCCAAATCAGTGGATTTCCATAAACCCAGTGAAGTGACAGGCCTCAGATTCTACACAGAGACTAAACAAATCCTCCTACCTAGTTGTACCTGTTTATTTGCAGTCTTCTCTACATCCATTCAAAGTGCTGAATTTATAAAGCTCTTCTGAGAGTTAAGAAAAAGGGGGCGGAGAGCTTAAATTACACTCTGCAGCGCTCAATAAGGAGAGCTCTAAGAGCTGATTGGAGGAAAGGGGCACCCACTTCACACTGGAACAGAGCTAAAGCTGACAATCAGCTGAAGGTCCCTTCCCTGTCACCATTTTTCCCTTGGTGTCAGGAAAGCTTGTTAGAAGTGAATCATGCTGATAGCAGAGAATTGAGGCAGCAGACAGAAATGCCACTTAGTGCTCTGGATTGAGACACGTACTCCGTATAGAGGGATATGCTTTGTTCGTATTCCATGTCTGAAGGTTACAACCACTTGTTAACTATTTCGGGACCGGAAGGATTTTCCCCCTTAATGACCAGGCCATTTTTTGCGATTCGACACTGCGTTACTTTAACCACTTGCCGACCAGTCACATTGACTGTACTACGACAAAGTGGTTAGTTCCCTACGTCGCTGGACTCCTCTCCTTGTGGGCGGCGCGCGTGCAGCCGGAGGCTCGCTCCCGCTGTATTCAGTCACAGCGGGAGTCGGGCCAGGGGAGGAGCGGCGGTGATCACCTCCACTCTTCCCCGATCGTGTAAACAAAGCGGGCGGATCTCCTAAGTGACAGGCAGGGTCAGATTGCAGGGTTCAGCATAGCTGAACATGCGATCTGTCCCTGTGTCACTCAGTCACCTCCCCCCCCACACGTCAGTAAGCACCAGGCATACATTAACCCCTCCCTCTCCAATAAAGTTAACCCCTTCCCTGCCAGTGTCATTTTTACAGTAACAGTGCATATGAATAGCACTGATTACTGTAGTAATGTCACTGGTACCCCCAAAAGTGTCAAAAATGTCAGTCAAGGGTCCGATCTGTCCGTCGCAGTCCCGCAAAAAAATCGCAGATCGCCGCCATTACTCGTTAAAAAAAAAAAAAAAAAAAAACACCAAAATTGACAGAAATCTTTCCCTTAGTTAGTAAACGCAATAACTTTTGCGCAAACCAAAATACGCTTATTGTGATTTTTTTTTTTACCAAACATAGGTAGCAGAAAACAAATTGGCCAAAAGTTTAAAAAAAATTTGATTTTTACATTTTTTGGGGGGGGAAATTTCATATAAAAAAATGTGAAAAATATTGTTATTTTTTCAAAATTTACGCTTTTTTTTTGTTTATAGCGCAAAAAGTAAAAATCGCACAGGTGATCAAATACCATCAAAAAAAAGCTCAGTTTGAGGGAAAAAAAGGACGTAAATTTAGTTTGGGTATGGCGTCGCACGACCGCGCAATTGTCAGTTAAAGTCGCACAGTGCCGAATCGCATAAAGTGGCCTGGACGTAAGACAGCAAAATCCTCCGGTGGTAAAGTGGTTAAAGGAAAATTGCGCGGCTGTGCTACGCTGTACCCAAATACAATGAAAAAGGAATATTGATGTTAAGCACCAACAGTATCTGCAGTGGAAAAACAAAGAGTTTTAAGTGAGTAGAAATGGAAATATTATTTACAGTGTAAGGAAAATAATTCCTGATAAGGAGCCGCAGCGCAAACGTGATAAACGTACAAGTGAGATAAAATATATAGTGCTATATAAAAGCCGCGCTCAACCAATCAAATACACTTAGTGTTGTGTACAAATTATAAATTATATTATCAAATGTATATGTGAAACAAAGTGTCAGGTGCAATAAATAATAAATCCAATATGGTTGCCAAATGCAAATATGGACAACTGCACTTTGTGTTGTGTGCAAAAATATATATGGAAAATATATTAGATCATATACATAAACAAAGTGCCAGGTGCAGTAAATAAATAATTAGATAAATAATCAGGGATGCACCGAAATAAAAATTTTGGGCCGAAAATGACTTTTTCCCCCAAATAATTTTAAAATAGATAGAAGAGGGGCATACACCAAAAACAGGCAGCGACGTACACCTGTCGCTGCCACCCTGTCGCAGTATATGTACTGTGACGGGTTGGCAAGAGGTTAATTTAATTACCAATGGTATTTCTATTATGCAGCATGAGGGGGTTAATGTATTGCCACTGCTGGTCACTCATCTATTAGTGACCGACCAGTGGCAGTTAATTAACCCCTTTGTGCTCCATTAGTGCAACCAGTATCAGTGTTAATTAACACTTGTTGCACTGATACTGGTTGCACTAATGCAGCACAAAGGGGTTAATTGCCACTGGTTGGTCACTAATGCATCAGTGACCAGCAGTGACTATACATTAACCCCCTCATGCTGCATAATACTAATACCATTGGTAAGCTGCCTCAGCTAACCCCCCCCCCCCCCTTTGCCTCGGCAGTACACCCTCCCCCCCTCTGCCTCAGTGTCCCTCCCTATCCCAACAAATCAATCTCCTTACTCTCACTCTGCTGAGTGCTCCTCCGGTGTCCTTCATTCAAAAGACCTGCCTCTGGCTGGCCGCCCGACTCCCGGTGTTGTCATTACTACTACGATCTGTATATGAATGAAGTGACACACCGGGCGGGAGGGCGGACGAGCGGACGAGCGGCCACTAATACGGTAGCTGTAACTATGTGAGCTTCACTTCCCTGTCGGCGGCACGATGAGCATGAATGAACTGACACCGGACGGGAGGAGCGGCCGCTAATAGCTATAACTATGTGAGCGCTTCACTTCCCTGTCAGAGGAGATACCCGCATGACAGGGAAGTGAAGGCTCACATAGTTATAGCTATTAGCGGCCGCTCCTCCCGCCCGGTGTCAGTTCATTCATGCTCATCGTCCCCCGCTGACAGGGAAGTGAAGTGAAGCTCACATAGTTACAGCTATTAGCGGCCACTCGCCCTCCCTCCCGCTCGGTGTCAGTTCAGTTCATTCATACACCGATCATAGTAGTAGGGACATCATTGAGAGGCGGGCTGCCTGCCAGAGGCGGGACTTTTAAAACCTGCGCTGCGCCCTCCTCCTTTCTCACGGCGGCCAATAATTTCTGCATTTTTAACCCATTATCGGCCGATAATTTCGGTGGCCGAAATTTCGGTGCATCCCTATAAATAATCAATCAATGAAATATGGACAAAGTGCAATAAAGTTCTAACAATCAAATATTATTGAGCATAATCATGGAACAAGGGGCAATATCAGTCCAATAAAACCAGTTCTAAAGTGATATATGAAGTCTCTGATTTTAGATTTATCTTGTTGCCGCGCTTCTTATTGTCTCCAGCACCTCCACCAAAAACAGGACCACCCAGTGTGCACAAAAATGCTTACCAGATAAAACGAACCCCTTATTACAGGGGGTCAGTTAAGGCTGTAAATCACAAGTAGATGAGACAGGGTAATTTGCAGGCAAGAACCAGTATATTCAGTCTCCAATGGACAACTCCCACCATCCGCCTTAAAGTATCCTCAAGCCCAAGGAATAGACCTCCAGAATGGCATGGTTAGAAAACAACAACAAGGAGGGCTCTCATGGTGAAGTAAGTACGGTAAGGTGTTTATTGAATAAATTAATACACTTACACAAAGGTTACTTGCAACCCGACATATAGAAATAAAAGCTGCGGAATCCAGGTAGGAACGCGGCTTCCGCGTTCCAACTGCATTCCACCTGGACCTGGAAGTGGCATAGTAGCGTGATTGCGATCCAACGTCCCGGCGCGTTTCGTCAGCGCGTAGCTGTCATCAGCTACGCACTGACAACGCTTTCGGACGTTGGATTGCAATCACGCTACCACGCCACTTCCGGCTCCAGGTGGAACGCGGAAGTGGCGTTCCTACCTGGATTCCGCTGCGTTTATTTCTATATGTCGGGTTGCAAGTAACCGTTGTGTAAGTGTATTAATTCAATAAACACCTTACCGTACTTACTTCACCATTAGAGCCCTCCTTGTTGTTTTCTAACCATGCCATTCTGGAGGTCTATTCCTTGGGTTTGAGGATACTTTAAGGCGGATGGTGGGAGTTGTCCATTGGAGACTGAATATAGTGGTTCTTGCCTGCAAATTACCCTGTCTCAACTACTTGTGATTTACAGCCTTAACTGACCCCCTGTAATAAGGGGTCCGTTTTATCTGGTAAGTATTTTTGTGCACACTGGGCGGTCCTGTTTTTGGTGGAGGTGCTGGAGACAATAAGAAGCGCGGCAACAAGATAAATCTAAAATCAGAGACTTCATATATCACTTTAGAACTGGTTTTATTGGACGGATATTGCCCCTTGTTCCATGATTATGCTCAATATTATCTGATTGTTAGAGCTTTATTGCACTTTGTCCATATTTAATTGATTGATTATTTATCTAATTATTTATTTACTGCACCTGGCACTTTTTTATGTATATAATCTAATATATTTTCCATATATATTTTTTTGCACACAACACAAAGTGCAGTTGTCCATATTTGCATTTGGCAACCATATTGGATTGATTATTTATTGCACCTGGCACTTTGTTTCACACATACATTTGATAATATAATTTATAATTTGTACACAACACTAAGTGTATTTGGTTGAGCGCGGCTTTTATATAGCAATATATATTTTATCTCACCCAATTAAAATTGATGTCTTTTTTTTTCCCCCCACAAATAGAGCTTTCTTTTGGTGGTATTTGATCACCTGTGCGATTATTTATTAATTTTTTTGCTCTATAAACAAAATAAGGGCGACAATTCTGAAAAAAAAAAATTCACTTTCTGCTATATAACATTACCAAAAAAAAAATCAAAAAAATTTAATGTTTTTCATAATTTTAGGCCAATTTGTATTCTGCTACATATTTTTGGTATGAAAAAGTCCAATAGGCATATTTTGATTGGTTTGCGCAAAAGTTATCGCATCTACAAACTAGGGGAAAGATTTGTCATTTTTATTTTAATTTTTTTTTTTACTAGTAATGGCGGCAATCTGCAATTTTTAGTGGGACTGCGACATTGCGGTGGACAGATCGGACCCCTAACTGACATTTTTGGGGGGACCAGTGACATTACTACAGTAATAAGTGCTAAAAATATGCACTGTTACTCTGACACTGGCAGGGAAGGGGTTAACACCAGGGGCGATCAAAGAGCTAGGTGTGTCCCTAGGGGGTGCTTTCTAACTGTGTGGGGGGGGGGTGGACTGATGGAATGAACACAGAGACCTGTGTTCCTAAATAGGAGGAGCACAGGATGCCTGTGTTCATTGCTGACAGAACAGAAGTCTGTCGTGTTTACAACGGCAGATCGCAGTTCTGTCTCCATGGGGAGCGATTGCTGGTGCCCAGGGGCAATTGTGGCTGCCAACCCCGCAGATAAGCTTCTCCTCTGGTGGATGGGCATGCGCCCTTACAAGCGCTGTCACAATGCGACGTATGGGTACCTGCGGACCTGCTGCAGTATATGTACGGTGGCTGGTCGGTAAGTGGTTATTGATGGGCTGGTAAGTCAAGTTTACAATAATTTAACCCTGTTTAAACTGTGTGGCAGATCTCATTGTCAGTTGTAAACTAGATATGCACATTTTGTGTCAGGAGATTGGGCATGTGAAGGCAGATGAGTGTAGAAAATGGACATAGGAATTTCAGCATAAAATGTGTATAGTATGGGAAAATGGTTTATAAAAAAAAGTGGCCTGGGAATGGTGATTGATTCTAAAGACCATGACAGGTCAGTGGCTGGAAGAAGCTGGCAGAGCTTATAACAGGGGTGCTCAACCTGTGGCCTGCAGATTCCTCTGTGTCCCTCGACTTCAAAATCAGGGACACGCAGTCCTGGGGTTAGCAACCTGTTGATTGGGGTTTGGGTTTGCTGACCTGCCATCCCTGAGCATCAGAGTGCCGGCAGCAGAGGAAGCAGGCGACCACGGAGAGCAGCAGTTCTCTGTAGCGCCGGCTCCTGCCCAGGCTGAGTGATACCACCTGCACTTCACCTGGGACCTTTCTAGCAGCCTTGAGAGCGATGCCAGCAGAAGCTGGAAGAGGGGGGAAAAAAAAGTAATTGTTTTAGACAACATATACATTGCGCTTTTGCTTTGGGCGTATTAGTGCTAGAGATCGACCGATAATCGACAATGCCGATATATCGGGGGGCCGATATGCACTTTCCCCGATATATCGGAATTGGCCCTGGAGGTTACAGATATTGCTGATATTTCGGGAAAGTGCTGCAGCTAGAGGCATCACCCCGGTACCAGCGTCCATTGCCTACGGTCGGCTGTCTTGTAATGACAACTGATGCGGCTGAGAAGCCGCTCAGCTGTCATTAGAAGGAGCAGGAGGGGACGTAACCCCCCCTCCCCCCCTCCTGCCGCCTTCCCTGGCTCGGGCATTCTACCTCCACGGCCGCCGAAGAGAAGACCCAATCAAAGCCGCATTCGGCTCTGATCGGGTCTCCATATAAAAAACCCGGAAGTGATGTCATGTCATGTCATGACATCACTTCCGGCAAATTCAAAAAAATGTGAGCATTCAAAACAGCCAAACTTGGTGACCCCCAGATCCCTCCACCAGAGTACCTGTGGAAAAAAAAAAATGTTTTTAAATGTCCAAAAATATCGGCCAATACCAATATCCGATAACCAAAATATCGGTATCGGCAATAAAAAAACGATATCAGTCGATCACTAATTAGTGCCTATTAAAGGATTAATAACTATTAGGCTGCGGTCACACTGATCTGCCAGTGCAGTGTAGTGCAGCTTTCCAGCAGGTTAGCTGCACTGAGCAATAGACTTCTATTTAATCCTATGGGTTTGGTGTGCGTTATGACGGGCTTCAAAACTCCTGAATGTAGGACTTTTGGCAGGCTTTTAGAAAGTGCACCTCACCTGCAAGATGTACAGGTGGTCCCCGGGTTACAAACATCCGACTTCCAACGTCTCCTACTTACAAACTGAGGGAGACAACAGGAAGTGAGGAGAAATCTCCCCCCTAGGAAGATAAATTCACTCCTGCGAGTTTCCTCATGGGAAAAAGGTGTCTCCACTGAAGCTTTATCACCAATCCTTGTTTCCACAACAACCCAAAATTTTCAAAATCCAATTGTCCTAGGGACAGAAAGTGAGGTGAAACCTTCTGAACAGGGGTACAGACAGCAAAACAAATGGTACAGTGGTGTTAACCCATTCCTATGCTATCCCAAAAAACGTAAAAATTATTCTTTTATTTATTATTCATTAATCTGTCTCTGGCCATACTTTATACAATTCCCTATGTAGTACAAAGGCCTGCCTTATAGGATACAAGTGAAAGTTGTAGTTTTGACCTTATATGGTTTTTGATAAATCTAACAGAAAATTATACAAGAAAATTGAACAGCCTAATGCCGAGTACACACAATCCAAAAATCGGACGACGTTCCTTTCAGTTTGGTTGCTAGGAATTATGTTCGCAAATGGGAGAGGTTACTTACGATACAAATTTTCTCGGACAATGATTCAAAAGCTTCCGGTATGCGTAACCACGCTGTAGCGTGTGAGGGGAAATGTCTACTGCTCACCATTTTTTTCAGACGAACAACATACTGATAATACGATTATCGTACGATGTGTTATAATACGATCCAAATTTTTATGCTTGCACGACCGGATAATATCGGGCGAACTGTCGTGATCGCCTCTCGTAAGCTGTGTACTAACGATCAGATTATCGCCCGATCCTTTCACAAGCCTTATTTTTTATCCGATTTTCGGATCACGGGCCTTAAGGCTGGCCAAACACTATACAATTTTCTTGTACAATTTTCCTTTGGATTTACCAAAAGCATATAATATGAGGTCATACCTAAACACTTTAAATTATCCGGCAAGCCCTTGCACTACATAGTTTAACCACATAACGACCCCCCCAACGACTATTTACGTCGGCAGTTATGGCATAACCCTGGTATTTTTTTAAACTGCAGGCGGTCGGCTTTCTGAGATGGGTGGTCCCATCGGCAGATTCGCCGCGGGATCACCCTTCAGGGGCGGCGGAAGAGGTGCCCCCCCCCCTCCCGCCGCGTCCCGGTACTTTTCTTCGCTTACCAGACCGCCGGCAGCAGGGAAAACGATCCGGTCCCGGATCCTCACAGACAGAATGTCGAGTGAGGGCAAGCTTGCCCTCGCTCGACTCTATGGTCTTGGAGGACCAGATCGACGGCAAACGTCGTTGCCTAGGAACCGGTTTAACCACTTGCCGACCGCCGCACGACTATTTACTGCGGCGGTCAGCCCCTCACAGGCAGAGTGACGTAGGTCTACGTCGCTAGCCTGTGAGGGTCTAGGGAGCGAGCGCGCGCCCCCGAGTGGTCAAGGATCCCACCCCGCGCGTGTGACCGGCGGACCCGATGTCCGCCGGATACTCGGCGATCGTCGGGGGAGAGGAAGAAAGTCAGGCGGCTAGTGTAAACAAGCCGCCTGTCATTCTCCCAGGTGTATGAATGATGATCATACAGTTCTACTATGTAGAACCGTTGATCACTGTTCATACATCTGAAGCCACAGCCAATCACAGTTAGAATCACGCCCCTAGGGACACACATAGCCCCTCCCTCTCAAAAAAGTTAACCCTTTCACTGTCAGTGTAATTTTACAGTAACAGTGCATATATATAGCACTGATTACTGTAGAAATGTCACTGGTAACCCCAAAAGTGTCAAAAATGTCAGTCAAGGGTCCGATCTGTCCGCCGCAATGTCGCAGTACCGAAAAAAAAATCGCAGATCGCCGCCATTATGCGTTAAAAAAAAAAACCAACAAAAATGACAAAAATCTTTCCCTTTGTTAGTAAACGCGATAACTTTTGCGCAAACCAATAAAAATACACTTTTTGCGATTTATTTATTTATTTTTTTTTACCAAACATATATGTAGCATAAAACAAATTGGCCGAAAATGTTAAAAAATTTTGATTTTTAAATTTTTTTCTGGGGAATTTCATATAAAAAAATGTTAAAAATATTGTTATTTTTGCAAAATTGACGCTCTTTTTTTGTTTATAGCGCATGATCAAAAAATCGCACAGGTGATCAAATACCACCAAAAGAAAGCTCTGTTTGTGGGAAAAAAAGGACGTCAAATTAGTATGGGCACAGCATCGCACAACCGCGCAATTGTCCGTTAGATTACCGCAGTACCGAATCGCAAAATAGGGCCTGGTCTTTGAGCAGCCAAATCCTCCAGGACTTAAGTGGTTAATACAGCTCTCATTCATTTACCTTGAATTTTTAATGACATGAGACTTGGGGCAACTTGAGGGCACACAAGTCGCGTCCCAAGTCGGAGTAGCGTGAACCGGCTCTAAGGGCTTGTTTACATTTATGATTTGAGGGGTTTGTTTGGTCAAAATTCCCTTA
Source organism: Pelophylax lessonae (assembly GCF_965119305.1). Lineage (NCBI taxonomy): Eukaryota > Metazoa > Chordata > Amphibia > Anura > Ranidae > Pelophylax > Pelophylax lessonae. Next base: position 298,753,790 of record NC_138773.1, on the reverse strand, counting down.
GGCTCCATTCACACCTGGGCGTTTTCAGCTCCAAAAACGCTCAAAAGAAACGCTTCCAAAACGCCCAACAAGTAAAACCCCATTCATTTAAATGGCCCCTGTTCACATCTGAGCGTTTTGCAAAACGCCTGTAGCTGAAAAAAGTACATGAGCTTCTTTTTGGGCTGATTACCAGCGTTTTTGATAGATGTCAATGAAAAACGCCTGAAAAAATCGCGGTAAAATCGCGGTAAAAATCGCGGTAAAAATCGCGGTAAAATCGCGGTAAAAAACGCTACGCTCAAGTGTGAATGCAGCCTTATGATCACAGAAGTCTGCATTTTATTTCATTGTGGTCTGTGACCGGTTACAAAATCACAGAAGTGGCCCTCGCTTTTCTAATGGTTATGCACCCCTGGCTTATAAGGTGGGACCTAAAATATCTCAGACTTCCTTACTGATCATGAAAAGGAGCCAAGTTTGGTTCTGTATTTTTCCAGTCTGAATACCTGAAACTCTTGGTGACCCTTATGTCTTGTGTACAGATGACAATATTAGGGAATGGTAGACTTGTGTGGGTTGTGCAGCCCACATGGACAGACTCCAGCTATGTCTATGTAATAATGTGTCTGGAGCATTGTGTTGTCTTCTTTTATTCTCTAGCAGTTTAAACTTATTAACTTCTATTTTTATCTGCTTTGTGGTGAGATAACGTCTCCTATTCTCCTCATATTCGTTGATTCTTTTGACTTGATGCATGATTAAAAACAAAATCACAAAAAATATGTATAGCTACGCCTACGTTGTGATTTGCATGTTTTGTGGTTTTATTACAATTTTTTTTTTATTCATCTATTTAAGAATTTGTCACCTGTGCGTACTTTACTGGATATGACAGTGGGCACAAGTTACTAAGTGATATTTTACTGCATCCAAGTATGCAGTAAAATAACACACAACATTCCAAAAAAAAAAAACTGCATTTCACAAAGAAACTCTCCTTAAAATCTCGCATGCGTTCTCTTTCTGAAGTATGCCTTAAATACTGCATGAAACTGCGGGGTTAGCTATAGTAAGTTAAGTGTAAAGCAGCCAGCAATTTGGTCATGGATGGTATGGCTTTTTTGTGTTGAGGGTTCAAGGTACCCTATAAGGTTTCTTATAAGTTATATATAGATCTCCATGATAAGTGGCTTGGATAACTGGAAGTTCTGCAGGGTATCAGCATTGGAGAATTGATCCAGCAATGTCCACCCCTTAAAGCGGAGCTCCAGCCCCCCCCCCCCTCCCACCACCAAAAATACTGTAGCTGCTGACTTTTAATATCAGGGCACTTACCTGTCCAGGGATCCTGCAATGTCGGCACACTAGCCAATTTTTTTCAATCAGCTCTTGGGTGCTGCCCGCACACTTCCTTGTAAGGGAAATCAGCCGGGAACCCTTTTGGCTTCACAGCCCATTCCCTACTGCGCATGCGCTTTGTGAATGGCCCGGTGGCGGGGGAAGGAGGAGGAGGGCCCGAACCACAAGGGGGCCTCGCCGTGGCGTGGTCTCCCTGAAGTTGGGAAAGGGTACCTGTCAAAATGGGTACCTGCTCTCCCCCCCCCGAAACGTGACACATGATGTGGCAGCAGAGGGGGGAGGAGCTTTCCCTTTCGGGTGGAGCCTTGCTTTAAAGTGACTAAAGGTGACTAAAAGTCTTATTTTTTAGTAAAAAAAAAAAAAAAAAAAAAAAACATGCATGCTATAATTACCTGCTCTGTGCAGTTGGTTTTAATCCTCCTCTTCTCAGGCCTCTCCTCGGCACTCCTCCTGTTGCATGCCCCCAAGCTACTTGCTATGGGGGACCCGAGTCGAGATGCAGCTCCCCGTGTCCATTCAGACAAGGAGCTGCTGCCTGGCCAGACTGGGCCCCGCCCACTTTCTCTCATTGCTGTCTCAATGAGTTTGATTGACAGCAGTGGGAGCCAATGGCGCCCTGCTGCTGCCTCAGCCAAAAATGAGGGGAGTCCTGGACAGGTAAGTCTCTTGTGCGAAATTTCTGGATCTAGATGGACCTCGGGTAAGTATTAGAGGGGCTGAGGGGGGCTATTTTTTTTAAAAGTAGTTTGTAGGCAGATACAGTCCACTTTCTCCATTGCAGGTAGCACTCTTCTGCAGCGGCACTGTTGTTGGAGAGGAAATGAAGAGGAACAGGGTTCCTCTATGGTTTTGCGTGTCATTGTAGAAGTTATCCTATTGGACGCTGTCACCCCATGTGACCCTAGCAGCCATCTTGGGTCAGGCAGTGCCTTTTTAAAGTCCTGGCTCCCAGGCTTGGAACTTTTATTGCTAGTTGGTAGAGTGGGAACAGCATTCCACCTGTTAGGGACAGTACTAACGGTAGGGAAAGATTGCTGATGAGAAAGTAAAGCGTAAGGATGCATCTCTTTTTGGACTGCATCCTGTTTTGGCACAAGACGGCTAGACTGCATTCTGCTCTTTTAAAGTGGAATTCCAGTCAAAACCTAATGCTAAACTTAAGGCCCATACACACGAGTCGAAATTCGTCCGGAAATTTTCGTCCGACGACCGATCTGCCGATTTTCGGATTGTTAGTATGATGCTTCCAACAACCGACTCCGACTTTTCGGCCGAAAAAAATCTGGTGTGCAGGCTCTAAAATTTTTGTCCTCCGTCAAAACACGGCCGATTTTTGTGCAGTCAGTACAGATTTCGACAGGGAAAAATCTTATGAGCAAGACTGGGCATGCTCAGAGAAGAAAGAACACAAAGAAAGCAACCCAACACATGACATCACTTCTGAAGTAGAATTTTGTCGTGCGGGAAAATTCGTGTGCAGTCTAGGCACATTCCAACCAACAAAACACCACTCTGGACAAAAGATGGACGACCGGTCGGCGGAAATTCGTTGCGTGTGTACGGGGCTTTAGTCTCTGACACACTCTAAGCCCAATAACATAGACAAGTCCAGTCCGACAATCACCAATTTTCTGTTTTTATATTTTTTGTGCGTGAGACATTAGTAAAGTGAAAGAGGAAAGTTTTATAGGGGAAAAGGTTCACATAGTGGGAAGAGAGAGGGAAAAAAAAAAAAGGGAGGTGGGGTAGTAAAGAAGGGAGTTCCGAGATTGTCCAAGAGAAGTCTGCCAATGAATTACGGAAAATGTTGATGAGTTTGGTGTGGAGGAACTCAAATGGACTGACTTCAACCCTACTGGACACTTTTGGGTTGAATTGGAACGTTGATTCTAACTTATTGCCCAACATCAGTACCTGAATGGACACATTTTAAAATCTTGTGGAAAGCCTTTCCAAGGGAGGAGAGGGGCACCATATTAATGTCCATAGGTTTTGGAATGGAATGGAATGTTCAACAAACTCATAGGTGTGATGATTCGAAGTCCCCAAACTTTTCGTCGTATAGTGTAATTCCGGTATGTTCATAAGTGTGTAGTTTGCGAGTTTGTTTTTAAATATATTGACATCATTAAAATTGTATAGTACTGCTATGTTTGTTGTACGTGTTGGATATAGTATAATTACTCAGTTTTTAATTTCCACATGATATCAGCACAAGGGACTAGTGCAATATAGCCACAAAAATTTTCTTTGTCTCATTCAACATGTCAACTCCAGCATTATGACATCACACCAAAGTCAAATGTCTACATGTCTGGTATAAACCGACCTTTTCTCCAGTAGGAACATTTGAACACCTGTCTGTCAAAGGGTCAGTTTTGACTTGAACTGAAACGACTTAAATATGGAGTGATCTTTAGTATAGTGTGCTGGATAAAAAGTATTTTGTTGAAAGTCCTCTGTGCCAATCCTGTTGTCATTTTAAATACTATTGTGTCGAGTAGGGTGAATTGTTTCACATGTCATTTCTTTGTGGAATGGTGTGCAGATTTTCCCCTTTCTGTAGAGTTTTGTTATTTTTATTTAAAAGTGATACTGTAATTCACAATGTTTTTGGGTGTAATTCACAATGTATTTTTTTTAACTGTATTTATTGATTTCGTACTTTAGTACTAATCTTGTCTTATGTGGGGTGCATTTCTTAACTGTCTTTATTCTGCATGCATGGACCTTGCACAAACAAGCAAATGTACTGTCGAGGCTTTCTGTCTGTGTGTGTGTGTGTGTGTGTGTGTGTGTGTGTGTGTATGTATGTATGTATGTATGTATGTATGTATGTGTGTGTGTGTATATAATATATATACACAGTACAGACCAAAAGTTTGGACCCCTTCTCATTCAAAGAGTTTTCTTTATTTTCATGACTATGAAAATTGTAGAGTCACACTTCAAGAGGTAGTCACCTGAAATGGTCTTCCAACGGTCTTGAAGGAGTTCCCAGAGATGCTTAGCACTTGTTGGCCCTTTTTCCTTCACTCTGCGGTCCAGCTCACCCCAAACCATCTCGATTGGATTCAGGTCTGGTGACTGTGGAGGCCAGGTTATCTGGCGCAGCACCCCATCACTCTCCTTCTTGGTCAAATAGCCCTTACACAGCCTGGAGGTGTGTTTGGGGTCATTGTCCTGTTGAAAAATAAATTATGGTCCAACTAAACGCAAACCGGATGGAATAGCATTGCGCTGCAAGATGCTGTGGTAGCCATGCTGGTTCAGTATGCCTTCAATTTTGAATAAATCCCCAACAGTGTCACCAGCAAAGCACCCCCACACCATCACACCTCCTCCTCCATGCTTCACGGTGGGAACCAGGCATGTATAGAGTCCATCCGTTCACCTTTTCTGCGTCGCACAAAGACACGGTGGTTGGAACCAAAGATCTCTAATTTGGACTCATCAGACCAAAGCACAGATTTCCACTGTGCTAATGTCCATTCCTTGTGTTCTTTAGCCCAAATATATTTAGCAAAATATATATATATAATACTTTTAGATGTAATTGCTTCTTGATTTCTTCATTTGACACATTGTAGTAGATTTTCCATAGTCGTTATTTTGTTATGTAGATGAATATGCTAATTTGTATAATCTGTATCTATAATACAGTACTGGTATGAGGTACCCACAGCATGGCTGTTATTGGCTCATTTTATATATTAAAATTAATATTAAGCCACATATACCCTGCATCTGCTCTGTAACCACAAGCCGGCGGCTTTTACCTGTGGCTCACAAGTGTGGCGGCTCTTGGCGTTGTAGCGGCCGGCTCTAGTACGGTAGAGGTTAATGCAATCACTAACTTAAATGTCATTTTCTAGTCACCGTCATCTTTCATCGTGCTGCAAAATGGACTGCATTCACTCAGGTTCAATAGCAAGGTTTAATGAAGTATTTTTAGCACATGATACAGGAGGACGGGTCCCCATTAAATTCCTCCGGGGGTTATGAGCTATTAAACGTGTCTCTGTACCTATAATGAGCAGCGCTTGATTATAATGTCCATTATAGAATTCATCTTCCAATTCCTCCCTGAATTTCGTTCGGGGAGAGAAATGCAGAGAAAGATAGATTCATCTTTCACCAAACAATCCCTCAAGAGGCCAATTTATTTTCCTCAAGCGGAAATATATTCACTTGTAATGTTGTGAATAAAAAAAGTGGCGTGAGCGCTGTGTTCTGCAGAGCTATTTTTGAATGAATTTATATAGAAGAGGGAGGTAAAGAGAGACGGTGAATTGAGTTAGCTGATAGGTATTGTCACCTCACCGTTTGGCTTATTGTGTCCAGGGCTGGATTTTCCTTACATGCTGCTCCCTGCAAAACATCTGCACCCCAAAATGTTGCACAGACACCTGTATGCACATCAGATTTTACCTTTTAACACTTGTTTGATTATTCACTTTCATCCTGGAAAGAATGTATCATAATGATTTAAAAAAGAATCAAACCTCATTTCTGATTTCAGTTATGGTGAATAAGTTACAATTGTTGAATACGAAGCATCTCAATAAAATTGTTAGAATTTTAAAGAATAATTCCAAGCATCGGAGTGTCTTCCATAGTTACACAGGTCAAGCTTGAACCATTTTAACTATGTACCGTATAGTCCAGGGCTTGACAAATTTGCTTTGAATATAGGATCCAGCTATAATAAGGAGCCATTTTTTTTTTCTTAACCACTTCTAGACCGGAAGGATTTACCCCCTTAATAACCAGGCCATTTTTTCCAATTTGGCACTGCGTGATTTTACATGACAATTGCGCGGTCATGCAATGCTGTATCTAAACAAAATTTACATTATTTTTTTCCCCACAAATAGAGCTTTCTTTTGGTAGTATTTGATCACCTTTGCGTTTTTTTTTTTTTTTTTTCTATTTTATTTTATTTTTTGCGATTTAAATGAAAAAAGACCAAAACTTTTGAGAAAAAAATTACCTTTTCTACTTTTTCTTATAAAAATATCCAATAAACTCAAATTTTTGTCATACATTTAGGCCAACATGTATTTAACTACATGTCTAAAAAAAAACAATCTCAATAAGCGGTTTTGTTTGCGCAAAAGTTATAACGTCTACAAACTGATGTATATATTGAAATCTACCTAGCTTTTACTTTCTGACTGCCTATCTCTTTCATTGAAGTGCTAAAACGGCAAGGCAGTACAACCCCTCCCCCCAAATTACTCCTTTTTTGAAAGAAGACACCCAAATATATTTTCTGAGAGGCGTGTTGAGCCCATTAAATATTTTTTTTATTACAGGTGTTTGAAAAATGACAAAAAAAAAAAAAATACACAAAGTTGTCATTTAAATTATATATTGCTCACACATGCCATGGGTATATGTGGAATTACACCCAAAATACATTCTGCTGCTTCTCATGAGTACAGGGATACCCCATGTGTGAGACTTTTTGGCAGTCCAGCCACGTACAGGACCCCGAAAACCAATCACCACCTTCAGGCTTTCTAAGGGCATAAATTGTTGATGTCACTCCTCACTACCTATCACGGTTTCTTAGACCATGAAATGCCACAATGGCGCAAACCTCCCCTCCATGACCACTTTTTGGAAAGTAGACACCCTAAGCTATTTGCTGAGAGGCATGTTAAATTCATAGAATATTTTATATTTTGCCACAAGTTCCGTGAAAATGACTATTTTATTATTATTATTATTATTATTATTATTTTTTTTTTACACAAAGTTGTCACTTAAATTTATATATTCAAACATGCCATGGGTTTATGTAAAATGTCACCCCAAAATACATTCTGCTGCTTCTCCTGAGTATGGGGATACCCCATGTGTGAGACTTTTTGGCAGTCTAGCCGCGTTCAGGACCCTTCAGGCTTTTTAAGGGCGTAAATTGATTTCACTCCTCACTACCTATCATCAGTTTCGGAGGCCATGAAATGCCAAGATAGCACAAAACCCCCCTGAATGGCCCTTTTTCGGAAAGAAGACACCCTAATCTATTTGCCGAGAGGCATTGTGAGTATTTTGCAGATCTCGCTTTTTGTCATAAAGTTTTGAAAATTGAAAAAAGAAGAAAAAAAAAATTCCTTTATATATTTTCCAAAACAGATACAGAAGCGCTGTGATGCTCTCTTCTTGGAATTTGAGGAAGGATCCACTTCTTTCTGACACTTTGTATAGCACATAAACTTTCAGCAGAGCCAATTGAAATAAGTATACAGACACTTTTTTTGTACCAGCCTCTGGTCTTACGGGCAATAAAACCTATATGGTGTGTGCTACCCAGGAATGAAGGCAAACTGCGTCCAATCCTGGACCTCAAGGCGCTGAACTGGTTTGTGTGGGTGCAGAGGTTCAGAATGGAGTCCATTTGCACGGCGGCGGGATTTTATTGCCTCTATCGATATCAAGGATGCCTACCCTCACATTCGAATATGTGCTAGTCACCAGCTCTTCCTCCGCTTTGCCATGGGAGAGGAGCATTATCAGTTTGTGGCCTCTGCTCCTTGGGTCTTCACAAAGGTGTTAGCCCTGGTGCTAGCATTGCTGTGCCAACGGGGGATCGCGGTACTAGGCTACTTGGACTATCTCATCCTGCTAGCGGAGTCTTTCTGCTCTGGTGGAAAACCTGGAGATCACAATATGAACTCTGCTGGAATTCGGCTGGATCCTGAATTTTCAGAAGTCTGCCCTGGTTCCACAAAGCTGGATTATTTGAGCCAGATTCTGGACTCAGCCTTAGCCAGAGTACTCCTTTCTCTGGACATGCTCCAGATATTGCAGGCTGCAATTCGTCTCCTGCTGTCCAACAGATGGTCATCCCTCCTGACTTGAATGCGGGTGCTGGGTCTGATGGTATCTACCTTTTTGCGGTGGTTTTGTTTGCACAGTTCCATACGAGGTCCCTGCAAAGAGAGATTCTGAACAAATAGGACACAACGCCGTCGGTGACACATGGGGGCGGGGCCTCCCATTGACGTCACCGGGAGGCCATGCCCCTAATGGCTATATAATAAGCTGCAGAGACCGGAGACTGGCATAATCACTGGGACAGCGTCTGAGGAGGACTGGAGGAAGAAGACGACCAGAGGAGGCAGAAGAGCGGAGGGGAGAGGACCAGAGTGGAGAAGACCGGATGAAGATTTTTAATAAACTTTTTAAAACGTCTCCTGTCATTATTTACATACACTGCCTTTTATGGGGTTAATGGGTAGGGGTACAATGTACCCCATACCCATTCACATAGGGAGGGGGTCTGGGATCTGGGGGGGCCCCCTTGTGAAAGGGGGCTTCCAGATTCCGATGAGCCCCCTGCCCGCAGACTCCCACAACCACCGGCCAGGGTTGTCGGGAAGAGGCCCTTGTCTTCATCAACATGAGCAGAGCCCCCCCTGCCCCAAAGCACCCACACCCCCCATGTTAAGGGCATGTGGCCTGGTATGGTCTGGGGGGTGGGGCCCCTCGCTCGTCCCCCTCCCCTTTCCTGGGCTGCATGCTCGAAAAAGGGTTTGGTATGGCTTTTGGGGACCCCACACCGTTTTTTCGGCGTGGGGCTACCCTCAAATTCCCTACCAGACCCGAAGGGCCTGGTTTGGAACCTGGGGGTGAACCCCACGCCGTTTTTTTCCCCATTTTGGCTTGGAGTTCCCCCTCAAGATTCTCACAGCCCAAGTCGCACCGCAAGTGTGCGCCTTCCATTCAAATCAATAGGCTCCCATAGGGAACCATTGATTTTGAATGGAAGAAAGAAAACGTATAACGTGGCTTAACGCACGTTAAGCAACGTTATTCAGCCTTTAGCAGCGTCAGACGTTTTTACAGCTTGACGCTGCAGCTCCAGAACGCACTGGTCCTGGGTTTTTTTTTTTGCAGCTATTAAACGCCTATGCCACTTGGAGCTCCTAAAAGCGCTATGTGTGCATGAGGCCATAGAATAACATGGATGGCGTTCTGCAGCTGCAAAAAAAAAAACGTCTGACGCTGCTAACAGCAGCTGCAAAAACGTCCTGTGTGCATGGGGCCTAACAGTTCAGAGTGAAGAGTTGAGTCAGTTCATTGAGTAGTTCAGTACACCGTCGAATGTGTGGGACTGGACGGGTGTCATGTCAGGCTGTGTTCTTCTACCTTCTGCCACCACTGTAAGTCCCGACTGTGCCTAATCCACACTGACTGTCACTGTCAATCCCTACAATAACATTAACCCTGGCTTGCCCTGGCTGTATGGTGCAATTACAATCAGAAGAAGGCTGCGCTGCTGCAATACTTCCATGATTTCCTCTCAATATCGCAATATATATAGTTGAAAAAAAAATATCGCAATGTACTTTTTTTCCAATATTGTGCAGCCCTATGCTCCGCCGTACACATTCCTGGGGTGGAAAACTGGCAGATGTCCAGTTGGCAGGCGTTGGACCAGTGGGAGTGGCCCCTTCATCCAGAGGTGTTTCATCAGTTGTGCATCATGGGGCAGCTGGTGGCCCCATGGGATCAGTATCGTCTGATTTACGCTTTTCCTCCTCAAGCTTCTGCCAAGACTTCTCTGCTGGATGGAGGCAGAAGGGATTCCGGTCATCTTAGTGGCTCTGGACTGGCCTCGCTGGGCTTGGTACACCAATCTGGTGCTGCTGGTCGCCGAGATTCTTTGGAAGCTTCCTCTCTGGGAGGATCTGCTGTCCCATAGGCTAATCTTCCATCCTGCTTTACAGTTGCTAGCTTTGATGGCTTGGCTGTTGAACGCCAGGTGCTGATGGATAGAGGTTTTGCTGAGTCAGTGATTCCTAAACTGTTAAAAGCTAGGAAATCTACTTCTAGGTAGATCTACAATCTTACATGGAAGACATACATTGCATGATGTGAGTCTCTTGGGGTTCATCCACACTTCTTCTCGGTGGCTCGGATCTTGACCTTCCGTCAATTGGGGGGGTTGAAAATAAATTGGCCTCGAGTACTATCACCGACCAGGTGTCTGCTTTGGTGGTCTTCTTCCTAGGACCTTTGGCCACACACTCCCTGTGTATGTTTCTTCAGGGTGTCTGACCTTTGTTTCCTGCGGTGCGGGCTCAGTTGCCGCCTTGGGACCTCAATGTGTTGCTTTCGGTCCTCCAGAAGCCTCCCTTTGAGAATCTTTTGGCGATTCCCCTGCTTACGCTGTCCAAGAAGGTGGCCTTTTTGATGGCTATCACCTCTGCATGCAGGGTGTCGGAACTGGTGGCGTTCTCGTGTCATTCCCAAAGGTTGTTTTATGATTTTCATTTGAATGAAGACATTGTGTTGCCTTCCCTGTGTCCCAGGCCTAAACATCGGAAGGAAATTGCCTTGCATGCCTTGGATGTGGTCCGGGCAATTAGGGTGTACCTGGCAGCTACGGAGTCTTTCAGGAAATCAAAATCTCTTTCCCGATGGATCAGACAGACAGTGATTCAGGCCTATTCCATCAAGGGTCAGGTTCCTCCTTTCCCTGTTAAGTGAAGAAAAAGACAGGCGCCAATGTAGTTAGCCAGAAAGGTTTATTGCACAATATACATAAAAACTTACTATTGAAAAGTCCTCAACGATAGATATATTGAGACATGACTTACATGCCACAAAACTAGGAGGGAAAATAAAATAATAATATATACACATATATCTCTCTGTACCCAGGTACAGAGGAAAAACGGCTTACCTTATAATAAGGAAAACCGTAGGCTCCGAGGATCATGTACTCCCAAAAGGAATTCATGGATAACCGTTGGGTTATATTGGCCCCTACAGGAGTAAGACACCCGAAATAAGAATCTGGAGCATCCCCCGCGCCCCTCCTACAGTGGTGGACTCATTTCTTTCTTGCCTGGTAAGAAGCGCCCAACAAACTTTTTTTCTGATCCTTTCCCTGTTAAGGTGCACTCTACTCGGGCGCTTAGTGCCTCCTGGGCTTTCTGTCATCAGGCGTCACTGACGGAGGTTTGCAAGGCGGCCACTTTGTTGTCGGTGCACACTTTCACAAAGTTTTATAAAGTGGATGCGTTGGTATCTGCGGATGCTTCTTTTGGCCGCTAGGTTTTGCAGGCTGCTGTTTAGAGGAACTGATCCTCTTCGAGGGTGTATTGTTTTTTTTCCGGTGGACTCCAGTTGTTTTGATTGAGCTCCTGTTGCCTGGTTGGCTACCGTTTAGCCTTGGGAATTTATTTGCTTTTGCCATCCCTCATGTTTAACACTGCTTTGGGATGTCCCAACGGTTATGAAGATCTGAAGCTGTGTCCGTCCATGTACGAAAGAAAAAATGTGACTTTTGAGTTACCGTAAAATCCATTTTTCTGATGATCATTGACGGCCACAACACCCACCCCTCTGAGAAGTTGTAATTCTTCTGACGCTGCTTGTACCTAAACTGAGTACATATAGCCGAGAGAGGAAGTATACCCCTGGGACTGCCCATGGGCGTAGCCAGACTTTTTTTTCGGCCTAGTGTCTTACTCCTGTAGGGGCCAATATAACCCAACGGTTATGAAGATCTGAAGCTGTGTTTGTCAATGAACATCAGAGAAATGGATTTTCTCTAGCGCTCATTGACAGACGTAGTCCTCGGTGATACACCACCTTCGGGTTATGTTGCCTCCACAGGAGCAGGACTAGACAGGAAATTAAAAAGCTCTGGCCACACCCTAGGGGCAGTCCCAGAGGGTATATCCTCTCTCTCTGCCTCAGCAAATCAGTTATTTTCTGTCTAGTTAGGAGTAAGGACCTAGATACCTTGCTGGGATCTTAGGTCCTGGCAAGAATTTTTTCTTAAAGGATTTTTTAGACAGCTTTTTTTCTCCAGTGTTCCTGTGAGATCTTCAAGCAAGAAAGCTGAACTGGGCGACGGGCTGGATGTTGAGATCCGGTGGTCACCCCAGTTCAGCCTACGAGCGCGTGCAGGCCATAGCTCCGCGCTGGGTCGGCCGCGACAAAGTCCCATTAAAGGACTGTCCACGCGAGTTAAACGTCTCGCCGAAACGCCAAAGACCATGAGTCACGGCGTCCGTATCGGTCGACAGCCCTCCCGCCCCGGTGGAGAGGGGTACTGTCAGGAGTTGGTGCCCGCCTGGTTCCGGTATGGTGAGTAGTATGTTCCCCCTTTTCCCCTGACGGGTCTTGTGGTGAACGCGGGCCCCTCTCTGTATGGTAAGATAGAGTCCCTCTCTATCCTATAAATGACACAGATCCTCCTACTTTGAGTGTGATTTTATGTGCAAAAAGCCAGGAGGCTTGGTTTGGGAGCTAACAATCTAATTGTATACATGTTAAAAAGATTGTAATCTGTGGCATTCTGGGAATCTTACGGTGATAAGAATAAGCTACCTACCAGTCAGAAGCCATGGACATGTAGACTGCCTTCCTAATCAGATCTCCAGCTATTAGCAGGCCTCCCGAATGGCCATGCGGTCCGCCAGGGCCGGTACCGCCAACCACGCCAAATCCCCATGCAGAGAGTGTTGTGTGCCCTGCAGCACACCGCTATTCAGTACAGGCCGCCGCCATTTTTTTTGCTGGATCGCACGAGCCGCCATTTTGGCGTAGCCTCGTGTCTCCAGCATGGGGGCGGCCATGTTTGAGGTGATCAAACACCTCGTGGAGCTTGGGGAGGCGCCGGAAGGCGTGCAGAGGGGCGGAGCCGCCTCCTTTCTTCCTGGGCAGCCAGCCAAAAGACTTCCTGTTTGTCAAGACAGCGCTGTAACCTGTTGCAGTTAAACTCTGAGCATCAAGTGGTGAGCCTGGGGGTCTATCTCTCTCTCTCTCTCGATCGATAGGGATCCCTAGCAGGTAACACTAAGGGGCTTTTGTGGCGCTGGGGGTCTGAAGAAAAAAAAAAAAAAAAAAAAAAAAAAGTTTTTTATTTTTGAATTATATTATCCAGAAAGTGACTGGAATTATCATGGACCCTGCCACACATATTCCCCCACCTGTTTCCCTCGAGGGGGCCACGGGACCCGCCGGTGCACAGAGTGTAGAGTCATTTACAGCAATTTTGGAGTCTATGGTGGCTCGGGTGGAGGCGGCCTGTCAGGGACGGGGGTCAAGGAAGCGACCCCCGCCTACCCCTATACTATCTGACACCTCTGACTCAGATTCAGAGATGGTCACTGCAGTTGCAGGTTCCTCTGCAAGGGCTGTTATCCCAGGTAAAGCCCCCTCAGACAGTGAGGAGGACGCTTCTTCTCCTGCTATAATTCAGGAAGAAGCATTGGTGGACGCACTAGTTGTGGCAGTGCAGGAAACCTTAAAACTTGAGGCTTTACCGGCAGAGGCAACTGAAACAGAGATTCCTTTTGGTACTAATAAGCCCATCAAAACGGTGAAGGTTTTTCCTGTACCCAAATGTTTCGGTAATCAGATTAAAGGAGAATGGGAGCATTCTAAACGTACCTTTACTATTTCCAAGCGTATTGCTAGACGCTATCCGTTTGAGGAATCCATCATTAAGAAATGGACGGTACCACCAGTGGTGGATCCACCTATTTCCAGGCTGAATAAAGCCACGGTTATCCCAGTGGAGGACACTTCGTCCTTTAAGGATCCGGTGGATCGAAAGATGGAAGCAGAGTCCCGCACCATCTTCTCTCTGATAGGGTCAGCATTTAGACCAGTAATTGTTATTGGTCTAGTTTCCCAGAAAGCAAGGAAAGCGACTTCCAGCAAGGTCTATTATCACACATGGAAGACTTGTATTGCGTGGTGCGAATCTTTAGGATTTCCTCCACGTACCTATTCGGTGACTCGAATATTGGCCTTTTTGCAACAAGGGGTTGAGCAGAAGCTAGCCTTGAGCACCATCAAGGGTCAAGTTTCAGCATTAGCAATCTTCTTTCAGAAACCTTTAGCTACCAAGTCCTTGGTGCGGAATTTCATCCAGGGGGTGCGGCACCTGGCTCCTCCAGTCCGCGCGCCCTTACCGCCCTGGGATCTTAATTTGGTTTTGTCGGTTCTACAGAAACCTCCCTTTGAAAACATCAGGGAGATTCCCTTGCTTACTTTATCCCAGAAGGTGGCCTTCCTGGTGGCTATTACTTCTGCTCGCAGGGTGTCTGAACTGGCTGCATTATCATGCCAGTCCCCATACCTAGTGATTCATAGGGATAAGGTAGTACTTCATCCTAAGCCATCCTTTCTTCCTAAGGTGGTTTCAGATTTTCATCTGAATGAAGATATTGTACTACCTTCCTTGTGTCCTCAGCCCAAGCATCATCGGGAACATGCGTTGCATTCCTTAGATGTGGTTCGGGCAATCAGGGTATACCTGAAAGCTACGGAATCATTCCGTAAGACGGATTCACTTTTTGTGATCACGGATGGCCCCAGAAAGGGTTTGCCTGCATCTGCCGCGACCATTGCCAAATGGATTAGACAAACGGTGGTACAGGCTTATTCTATTAAGGGTCAGAGTCCTCCGTTCCCTGTTAGGGCGCACTCCACTCGAGCGCTCAGTACTTCCTGGGCCTTTCGCCATCAGGCGTCAGTGGTCCAGGTATGTAAGGCGGCCACCTGGTCGTCGGTACATACCTTTACAAAATTCTATAAAATTGATGTGACGGCATCGGCGGATGCCTCATTTGGCCGCAAGGTTTTGCAGGCCGCAATTTGAGGAGACCGGTGGTCTACCTCGAGGGTTTTTTTTCTGTTTGAAAAAAAAAAAAAAAAAAAAAATTTTTTCTCTTTTTTGTTGAGTCTCATCATTAAGGATGAGCATTGTAAACTTCTAGTTGGCACCGGTTGGGCCTTCTAGATTGGGATTTGATTTCATTTTCCCACCCCTCATTTGTGATACTGCTCTGGGACGTCCCGAAGGTGGTGTATCACCGAGGACTACGTCTGTCAATGAGCGCTAGAGAAAAATGGATTTTTGTAAAATCTTACCGTAAAATCCTTTTCTCTTAGCTCATTGACAGACGTAGTCCCCGCCCCTCTGTTTTTTGAGTTGGGTTGGGTTAAATATCTAAAGACTGCTTTTTCACATAACTGATTTGCTGAGGCAGAGAGAGAGGATATACCCTCTGGGACTGCCCCTAGGGTGTGGCCAGAGCTTTTTAATTTCCTGTCTAGTCCTGCTCCTGTGGAGGCAACATAACCCGAAGGTGGTGTATCACCGAGGACTACGTCTGTCAATGAGCTAAGAGAAAAGGATTTTACGGTAAGATTTTACAAAAATCCATTTTTACTGTAAGTCGCAAATCCCATTTTTTTTTTTTTTTCAACTTTTTTAAACCGACCATTCTGTACAGCAAAAGTGTTAGTTGGAGGGATTGAGACAAACCATTTACCGCTGACAGGGATGATTACAATGGTCAACTTTAATAATTTATGCACAAATTTTATCTGAAGAGTTTAAGCAAAAAGAACCAAAAAAACTGTTTATAGATGCTTAAAAAGCTATTTCTAGAATTCATCTTTAATTTATTGAATAAGTCCATCTAAGTCCATCTAAATCAGGTAGTGAATCTAACCTCCCCCAGACTGACCATACTGCTGTCTAAAGCCCCGTACACGTGGGTCTACTGTCGGGCGGCATCGGCCAGGTAAATAGAAACCAGCCAACATTCGGCCCTTGTGTACTTGAGCAGGTCCGACAGAAGCCGGCTTGTGTTGAAGGGGTATGACCAAAAAAGGTTGCGAAAAATGGCTGTGATCGCTGACCGGAGTGTTCTGGCAGGGGTGTCCCTTCCCCCCCCAGAGAGTTTTCGTTTTCTGATAAGTCTTTCATAATGTGCTAGTATGCAGGGAGATGGTGTTTTTTTTTTTTTTTTTCTTTTTTTTTTCTTTTTTTGACAAGGGCTGAGCAACAAAGGCATATTCTTCACATGCCAGTTGGATTCAATGTAATCAGCAACAGAAGTCATACGCAATGATTTCTGTCCTGTACTGCAGTTGTCTAATCACTGGAGATCAGAAACTGCTAGAAGTAGGTAGCCCCTGCATAATTTCCACTTCACTGTAGAAAACCAATGTCTCCAGAGTATGATTGAAATCAAAGAGGGCATCAGATCTCTCTCCTAGATGTGGATAATTAATCAGCGCTCCCTATCCCACTCCAATATCCATATCCATATATGCTTTATCCATATCATCTGATATGCAGTGTACAAAAACTATTTTACTCCCATACAGCACTAAGTGTGCAATCAAACTATAATTAAATATAAATAATGTTGGCCCATCAACCTCATCCCCTTATGTAAAAACTATCAAAAACAATTCTTCCATCATGAAGTGCTTCAATTTAAAGTCACAGTGAATCAGTCAGTCCACGATCTAGTACCAAATTCCTACATCTCCTGTGCTTTCTTCCTCCGCTTTTCTAATACCTCCCCTATGTGCAATAAACAAACCAAAACCCTTTTGACCTCCTCTATCACATATGCAGGTCAATGTTGTACTTGGTTCTACATAGGCATCAGTCATTTAAATAAAAGGCAGAAAGACCAGAAAATGCCTAATTGCATAAAACTGTTTAAGGCTTGGTTCACACTGGATTGCAGAGCGGCTTGCAGCAGGAGGTCCGGTGCGTCCCGTTTAAATGTTTTAGGTCCGAATTCGGTCCGAATTTTTGGTTGAATTCGGACCTGAAACGGACCAGAAGATGCACACAAATTTCTTGTAAACCGCTCCGCAGCTGTCCCGGAACTGTGTGAAACTGTGTTCTGTCAGAATACCATACCCTATCAGAATTCCATACCTCCGTCATTTCCGGTTCTGGATCAGCTGTGGCTTCGTCATGAATCAGCTGTAGTCGCGTCACAAGTCCTACTGCGTATGCGCAGAATAGGTAGGGAATTTTGATAACATCATAAGGGTCAGGAAAAAGTCCTAGTGTGCATGCGCCGACGCATGTGCACCAACGGGTCAGGCAGCGGGATCTCTGATAACAAACATCCAACCGATCTCCATGGCCCACACTGCGCTGACCCGACAATGAGACAGTGGGCGTGCGTGTGTGGGTAGGGAATATGATTGTCCCATTGTCGGCTCGGCGCAGTGTATGCCATGGAGATCAGATGTATGTTATAAGAGATGCCGCTACCCGATCCGTTGGTGCGCATGCACCCGCTCATGCGCAGTAGGACTTTGCCTCACCCCTTTACGATGTTATCAAAATTCCCTACCTATTCCACGCATGCACAGTAGGACGTGTGACGCGGCTACAGCTGGTGCATGACGAGCCTGCACCGGAAATGATGTAGGTAGGGAAATCTGATGGGGTAGGGTTTTCTGATAGAACACCGGCTCTATTGAGACCCAGCCACAGTCTCCTGACATGCGATGTGGCATCCTTTCGTTCCTAACACATTAATCATTCCATATCCGTATTGATATCCAGCATGATATTTTTCCCCATTGAGATCTGATGTGTTTTAAAAGTGTTACCTCAATTTTTAAGTGAAGTCACAAGATTTTAAGGTTGTTCTCAGTGTGACCAAAGAGTAAATTCTATGTATGTCTTCATACTGATCCATTGCGCTTCCATTTGGGTGTTAAATATCCAGCTTGCCAGTTATAAAAATGCACATCCCCATTGAAATGCGGCAAAAAAGGCATCAAAAACGCAACACAGGTCTTATGTCACACGACCTAGGAAAAATGCACGGCAAAATCCTGCATGTTTTTCAGCGGCCGTTGTCGGCACCTTTTCTATTGGCAAAACTCTGATAACCCCGTTTTCAGTCGATAATTTAAGGTGGCCGATATATCCGTGCATCCCTATGTAGTATATACATATTTATGTCCAAGCTGGAGCGATATAACTATGTAAAAATATGCCATGTCTGAGATAAACCTTTTTTAATTGTTTTAAATAATGGATTTGTTGTTCGTTTTTTTTCAGTTCATAGTGGCTAGAAGTAGGGTGGGAGCTGACAGTAAATCGCTCAGGGGTCCGACAATTCCCGTATTTGGCTTAATTTACATCTTGAGAAATATAACTTTTGTAGGTTATATTTAAAAATGTTAAAAACGTTCTGCCTTTAAAAACTACAGAAATGTTTTTTGTTTAGTGAAGTTATTATTTTGTATAACAGTCTACTACGTACAACAGATCTGACTTATTTTAGGAGTTGTGATTATTCAGCACTGAGCGAAGTCGTTTTTACAAGTTACGAGTGCAGTATTTCATGTTAAGTAGTCTAATTCTGCAACACTTCACACATTTCGCACTCAGGGAAAGATCGCAGAGCTTCAACAGATTGTAAAATCTGCTTGGATAAACAGCTTGAAGTAGAAGTGACTTCTTCCGGAATATTTATTTCGGATCTTGGCTACGGGATCAACTCTGCATTTCTTTTTGACTTAATGTGCATAAGTGACTTCTTCTTTTTAATGGACTGTTGTCCTAAAAGCTGCAGTGCAGTGTTCATCTTTATTATCTACATCTTGCTTTTTTTTTTTTTTTTTTCTTTTAAACCTGCAGCAACTTTGCAAACCACTTTAGATTGAGGAAAAACTCATCAAACCAAAAATTCTACGTCCAACTCTGCCGGGTGCAGACTTTATGTGTCGGTTCACACTAATGCGATCAGACATCGCATATGATTTGGAGCGCACTGCTCCTAAAATCACATGCGATGTCTGTGCGGTGCGTGTTAAGCCATATAGTTTGTATGGCTTAATTTGCACCGCAATCGCAGTAAACACGCACAGGGCCCATGGTGGTTCACACCAGTGCGATACGATTTCTGTGCGAACTGTTAGATCGCACTGCGATCTGATCTGGGGGTGTCGTTAACTTTGAATTGACACCCCCCAGCCTATTGCATATGGCAGTGTTAACTGCCTGTGCTGCGGATGCGATGCGAGAGCATGCAGTATATTCGCAGTGTTCCCGCATCGCAATAGTGTGAACCGGTACTATAAGGGCCCATCTTGCCGGATAGCTAACAGTGAAAGAAAAGTGGAAGTGCGCACAAAACCGCTGTCCCGATTTCTAATATGTCAGACAGACTTCAGCTTGCCCTCCTCCCAAGCCACTCCTAACTAACGCGTTTCTCCCGCTCGTGCTCTTAGTCATAGAGATCTTTAAGCAACACATAAGGAACTGTCCTTCTCTTAACCACTTAAGCCCCGGAAGATTTTACCCCCTTCCTGACCAGGGTTTTTTTTTTTTTTTTTAATTTATTTTTTTGCTGCGTGACTAACGGATAATTGCGCAGTCGTGCGACACTGTACCTAAACGAATTTGACGTCCTTTTTTTCCCACAGAGCTTTCTTTTGGTGGTATTTGATCACCTGTGCGATTTTTTTTATTTTTTGCTCTATAAACAAAAAAAGAGCATAAATTTTGCAAAAACAACAATATTTTTCACATTTTTATATGAAATTCCCCCCCAAAAAATGTAAAAATCTAAATTTTTTTTTCTTTTTTTGCGGTACTGCAACATTGCGGCGGACAGATCGGACCCTTGACTGACATTTTTGACACTTTTGGGGTTACCAGTGACATTACTGCAGTAATCAGTGCTATGCATATGCACTGTTACTGGAAAATGACACTGGTAGTGAAGGGGTTAACTTTATTTGAGAGGGAGGGGTGGTGTGTGTCCCTAGGGGTGTGATTCTTACTGTGATTGGCTGTGGCTTGAGGTGTAGGAACAATGATCAACGGTCCTACATAGTACAACCATATGATCAGTGTTTCTACACAGGGGAGAATGACAGGCGGCTTGTTTACATTAGCCGCCTGCCTTTCTCCCTCTGCACCGTCGATCGGTGAGTGACCGGCGGACATTGGGTCCGCCGGTCACACGCACGGACTTGTTGGGGAACGAGCCGGGCGGGAGCTCGCCCGCTATTGGCTCCCAAGCAAGTGACCGGCTAGTGACGTACCTGTACGTCACTTTGCCTGGCCGGGGCTGACTGCCGACGTATATCGTCGTGCGGCGGTCGGCAACCGGTTAAAGAGGTTTTAAACCTCAGAATTAAAAAAAAAAAAAAAAAAAAAAAAACACCTGAAAGACTAACGCATAATGAGCTAGTATGCATCGCATATTAGCTCATTATGAAATGCCTTAGAACGAAGCTCCACAGTGCAGCTTGCTCACCTCCCTCACGGGCGACATGTTCGGTCACTCTTCTTCCTGCTTTGCGGCATCCGGCCATCTGATTGGCTGGAGCAGCGGTGACGTCACTCCCGCGCATGCGCGCTGGAGCGGACTTTCACAGCACTTGGCTCTGAAGGAACGGCACGAGCGCAGGGATGGCCGTGAATAAGCGGGGGCGGGAGTGCGCCTACGGCGGCACGCGCTCGCCCCCTACAGGCTCCTGGGCGAGTGACGTAGTACTATGTCGCTTTGCCCAGGAGGGGCTGACTGCCGCAGTAAATGTACTTGCGGCGGTCGGCAAGTGGTTTATGTTTATTAAAATTTTTAACAATAGGGCTCTTCACACCATACCTGCCTGCATGAAAACCGCACAGATTTCACTTGCAGAGACATGTTTCACATCGGTTTTCATGCACGTTGAGGGGTTTGAACACTGAACAGAGCACATAGAGAAGAACCATTGTTCTTTTTGTGCACTTGCAGAACGTAGAACGTGTGCAGCAAAACTGACGTCTCTGTCTATAGTATGGTGTGACTGTGAACCAACGAGGCCTAGAAATAGACAACTGTGAAACATAAAGTGCTTGAAAAAAAAAAAAACTTATTAAAGGCTTCCCAAAATATAGAAAATGGCATAAACTACTGCAGTGCACTCACTGTAATGATTCAATTTAAATCACTTCTGCAATGCAAAAGCTAGACGGTGGTCTCCTACACTTCAATACTCCCAGTTAAGTAGAACAATATTACAGTGCAGAAAGCATAACTTTTCAGCATGTTCACCTGTTAAAACGGCTTCTGTTTTTTATCATGTATTGCTGCCACTTCACTAAAAACATGCTCCCTTCGTACAGAGGATGGAGGAGCAGAGAGATATCTTCTAGCCTAAGAGGCAAGTTTTTTGTAGCGTGCCTCATTTTCTTTCCACCACTGAAGACAATTACTGGTTCCTTGAAATAGAGATGAAGTTCATCATCCAGGCTGATTATTGCAGATTTAGAAGAATCCTCCGCATGAGGCCCCAATCAAACGCTGAACATGGCATCAATTTGACCACGATGAAGATTCTGTTCTGTCCGTTGTCTTTTTGAACATTTGTCTGTTTTACAGCAACCTGCTCTTCCATATTAGGAACCCGCTCTTCCTGACTTGACATTTCGGCAGGAACCTCCTGCACCTCCTGTTAAATATCTTCTGTCAGCCATTGTTTTGCTTTGGCCAATACATCATCAGAAGAGAAAGCATGATTCTTGTATCGAGGATCCAAAATGCATGCCAGCACAACATTTTTATTCTCTTCATGCTTCTCAAAACGTTTGAGGCTGTCTCTCATGACCCGCCTGCATGTTTTAATGCCACGTGTTTTGGATCCTTCATTGTCTTGAAGGAGCGTCTTCAGCATTCTCTCTCACACAATTGATGACAGATGACACAGGTGAGTCGTAATGACTCACATCTAGTGTCACTTCCTCTATGGGGAGGAGGGTCTCAATGACGTTGGCTACAATGTCCCACTGATCAGCAGTAGGACAAGACTATCCTCCATATTCACCTGAATAGACGGTGAAAGCTCGCTTCTGTTCCAGCATTCTTTGCAGCATGTAAAGTGTTGAGTTCCATCATGTTGGAACAGCCTGAATCAAGTTATTTTTGGGTAGGCCAAGGTTTTCCTGAATGCACCTCAGTCGCTGCTTGGCAAGGATTGAATGGTGGAAATGGCCTGCACACCTCTTTAGCAGGCCAATTATATCTATCAATCAAAGCTCTCTGGCTTGACAGACCATCATTTACCACAAGTTGCAGGGTGTGTGCCATGCAACTAAAGTCTGACACTTCAGCAAGCCTCATTCCTTTCACTTTGTGTGCTCTGCTGTCTCGAAGCACAAGTATCACTCTGTCTTTCTTTATTCCCCAGTCTTCAAGCACGCCTAGAAACATTTCTCTAATGTACTCCCCAGTGTGGGATCCTTGCATCCCTTTTGTATTCAACACCGATTGCCTTTTTGTCCATCCTCTGTCAATGAAGTGGCATGTAAGACTCAGTCACTGTTGTCCTGACCAGTGGCCTGCTGTGGCTGGCTGGTTGACTGGCACCCTGCTGTGGGTGGGTGGCTGGCTGGCACCCTGCTGTGGTTGGCTGGCACCCTGCTGCGGGTGGTTGGCTGGCACCCTGCTGTGGGTGGGTGGCTGGTTGGCACCCTGCCGTGGGTGCATGGCTGGCTGGCACCCTCACGTGGTTGTGTGGCTGACTGGCTGGCACCCTGTTGTGGGTGTGTGGCTGGCTGGCACCCTGTCTTGGATGTGTGGCTGGCTGGCACCCTGTTGTGGGTGTGTGGCTGGCTGGAACCCTGTGGTGGGTGGGTGGCTGACTGGCTGTCACCCTGTGGTGGGTGGGTGGCTGACTGGCTGTCACCCTGTTGTGGCTGGCTGGCTGGCTTGCACCCTGTTGTGGCTGTCTGGCTGGCTTGCACCCTATTGTGGGTGGCTGTCTGGCTGGCTTGCACCCTGTTGTGGGTGGCTGTCTGGCTGGCTTGCACCCTGTTGTGGGTGGCTGTCTGGCTGGCTTGCACCCTATTGTGGGTGGCTGTCTGGCTGGCTTGCACCCTATTGTGGGTGGCTGTCTGGCTGGCTTGCACCCTATTGTGGGTGGCTGTCTGGCTGGCTTGCACCCTATTGTGGGTGGCTGGCTGGCTGGCTTGCACCCTGTTGTGGGTGGCTGGCTGGCTTGCACCCTGTTGTGGGTGGCTAGCTGGCTTGCACCCTGTTGTGGGTGGCTGGCTGGCTTGCACCCTGTTGTGGCTGGCTGGATGGCTGGCTTGCACCCTGTTGTGGGTGGCCGGCTGGCTGGCACCCTGTTGTGTCTGGCTGGCACCGGGCTGTGGGTGGCTGGATGGATGGCAATCTGCTGTTACTGGCTGGCACCCTGTGGGTGGCTAGCTAGCTGGCACAGGGCTGTGGGTGGTTGGCTGGCACTCTACTGTGGGTGGCGGCTGGCATGTACAGAACGTGTAGGCCCAGTACGTGGAGGCGTGTGGTGCAACATAGACAATGACGCTTGCTCTGCACACAATATCTGTCATATCAGCAAGTTTCGTGACCAATACTTCAAAAAAGGAATATCGGCCTCAGATAATCGGCCCCACCGGTAATCGGTGCATCTCTACCACAAACCCATACATAAAATCAGTCTAAGAATATGTAATGTGTTGTCTTCAAGATAAAGACTTTAACAGGTTTTACTTCTGCTTTTGTGCTATTTTTCTCTGCTCTGGAAGGTTTGCCCTTTTCAATTTAATTATCCTTGTTTGGTATTTGGATTTAGGTTTGCTGGATGCCCTGGAATGTCCTCAGTCAAATTACGGCTCTAACCATCGATCAGCTGACAGAGTATGATTTACCAGTTTCATATGCTGAACACCAATGCCCTTAGGCACGATACACTGTAACTCTATACCTGATGATAAGCTCACAGCCTCACCAAGTTAAGAGTTTGATTGATCGTGTTAAATCTTCTATTTCAAAGGTATTGTGCTCATCCTCCTGACGAAACAGGGTTATTTAGACAAGAAATACAACTTACGAGATAGATAAAATATATGTGCACACACACCAAAAATACAGCCAAAATCTAATGGCTAATATTTTTAGCTATAAATATCACTTTCTCACTCTTTAGCGAAGAGTAATAATGTGTTTTATAATCTACGAGAACAATCAGATACTGGTGAAGATTGTCCGTTCTTTACCCTGTATCCAAGAATTCCACAAAATGGAAAATAATTTCTTTAGGCTACCTATAAGCAGCTCGATAATAGCAAGCTCCTCTCCTGATTTCGAGCTCTGCTTGCGCCTATCGGACTGTTTCTTCCCTTCTTAAGTGCAAGAAATTAGATCCTCAGGCAGTCCAAGGCAGTAGTTAGAGCACAGGGGGGATTCTGAAACCTGTTGTAGATTCTTTTTTGTGTACTAGTCTAGCATTCTTCTATGTAGAAGAGTAAAAGGTTGGACTAATGGTGCCTGCTCCACTGTTGATGTTAAGAGAGCTTTGCAACAGGACCCAGGGTAGAAATTTGTTGTGCTATGATAGGGCAGGTATCTTCTATCAAAATTTTAAACAGAAAAAATCACTGTGCTAAAGGTAACAAAATCAGTATAAATCCAGTTTAAAAAAGCATCCATTACCACAAACCACCACAGGCCTTGGAAACTTACAGGACCACATCCCCCATCTTCTCAGTTCGGGCCAGAGCATTGTATGAAGAAAAGGCACAGAAACCTCTTTCAATTGCGTAAATTCGGCATGTACTTTACTTAACACTGGTAAAAACTAGACGATGACATAATTTATGACGAAATGTGTTGGGCGGGCAGAGCTAGAAGCCATGATGTTGCGCGTGTGAAAATATATGCCAAATTTACACTAATTGAAGTGGTTTCTTTGCCTTTTTTTAATGTATAAATGTCCTGGCCCTGACTGAGAAGATGGGGAACGTGGTCCTGTGGAGGTCTGTGTTAATGGAAACAAGTGTTTTTAGACTCCCCATATGAGGGTCACAATCTCTCTGGTAAGCCTCAGGGGGGTGGGGGAGCACACATGATGTCTGCTTTATACCTCTTGAACTTGAAGAGGAAGATTACACACTTTTCATGGCATTTTCACTTTCTAAGTATGAACTCACTGATGGAAGTTATTACATTGTGGACTTTTCTGTTCATTCATTGACCATATTTCTATTTCACTCGTTTTAAGTGCTGCATTTTTTATTTAACTAGATATCTTCTATCTTTTGTTTCGTCATCATCATCGGGGAGATATATTGCAAGTGTCTGTGTTGCTTTTGCTGCAGCTTCTATACTGCACAAATGAAAGCTTTATAAGAATAAAATAGAGCGAAGAAACCTCCTGTTAGTTTTTATTGATGCCTGTGTCCCCGTTAGGGAGATTCCCACGCTCTATTTGTTCTGTTTACCATTACCATTGAAAGTGAAAGTAAAAGAAATCCCAAATGTTGGGTTGTCTGCAGAAAAGTAATAAAGAGGAAATCTTTCAATGGGGACACTAGTTCTGGTGACCTGGGGGTCCCCAAGAAATTCCCTCAATTTGCAGGGATTTCCTTTCACTTCCTTTTTTGACTATGGGACAGGAAGTGAAGGGAAATATCCCCAATAGTCTACAGATGTCAAAAATAAACCTTAGGCCCCTTTTACACGGGCGATGCGCCCAACTGACTCCGTTTTGCTCAGCAGGGATCGATCCGCCGATCCTCGCTGAGCAGGCGAATGACAGCTTCGTCTCTGCTTACTTTGCAGAGGCGGAGCTGTCAGATCCTCGCTCTACTCTACCGCCTGTCTGTTTTCATTCGATCCTCCAGACGGATGGAAAAAAAGTAAATACAAAAATATGTGCAGCGCTAGAAGAAAAAAATTCCCAACAAAATAAATTGTCCAATCGCAGGAAACATTCCACAAGTAACGTAAACAATTGATGGTGAGAAAAAGTCCAATATATAATGGTGCAAATCATATATAAGTGCAGCAAATCCCGTCACCAGTGAAGGTAGAAATATATTGCGCTCACCAGATGGATGGGACCCCAAAACACCTTATAGTGTAGGAGTCAAACAGGCTTAAAAATGATGGAGTGTCCCCACAGATTTTTCACCGATTCCAACGGCAACCATGCAAATCTCCGGTAGATGGAATAGTTCAGAGATTCCCCTTCCACATGGTGGGTGGTAAAACCGAAAAAAATGGAGGGACATATAGCGTAATATTGCTAAAATCAATTTAATATCAATAAAGCTGATACACTTACAGACATCCGTGAAAGACAGGCATATAAGATGTAAAACAGCTGGGCTGACCAAGTCCTCTTTACATGTTTCGGCATAAATGCCTTTTTCAAAAGATTTTTTTATCTTTTGAAAAAGGCATTTATGCCGAAACATGTAAAGAGGACTTGGTCAGCCCAGCTGTTTTACATCTTATATGCCTGTCTTTCACGGATGTCTGTAAGTGTATCAGCTTTATTGATATTAAATTGATTTTAGCAATATTACGCTATATGTCCCTCCATTTTTTTCGGTTTTACCACCCACCATGTGGAAGGGGAATCTCTGAACTATTCCATCTACCGGAGATTTGCATGGTTGCCGTTGGAATCGGTGAAAAATCTGTGGGGACACTCCATCATTTTTAAGCCTGTTTGACTCCTACACTATAAGGTGTTTTGGGGTCCCATCCATCTGGTGAGCGCAATATATTTCTACCT
Source organism: Pelophylax lessonae (assembly GCF_965119305.1). Taxonomy (NCBI): domain Eukaryota; kingdom Metazoa; phylum Chordata; class Amphibia; order Anura; family Ranidae; genus Pelophylax; species Pelophylax lessonae. Next base: position 298,727,096 of record NC_138773.1, on the reverse strand, counting down.
TCACTGGTGACGGGATTTGCTGCACTTATATATGATTTGCACCATTATATATTGGACTTTTTCTCACCATCAATTGTTTACGTTACTTGTGGAATGTTTCCTGCGATTGGACAATTTATTTTGTTGGGAATTTTTTTCTTCTAGCGCTGCACATATTTTTGTATTTATTGATTTATCACCCTCCTTAGTTCAGTGATTGATGTCAGCTGCTTACATTTTTTAAGTTAGCGCAATAATCTCTATTTTATTCTGGATGGAAAAAAAGGTTTCCCACTTCGCAGGAGGTTCCAAGATGCCCTGGGCTGGTAAGTCAAAAGCAGGTTCCACTGGCTCTGCAGACAAGCACTCCTCTGCCTGAAGGGGGCGCCCTTACCCATATCTGGGGTGGGGGGACATCTTCACTTATTTCCAAACCCATGGACCTCTCTCTCATTCAAGAAAAATGGATACACGAGTTGATTCGGTCCGGTTACAAGATTGAGTTTAGGTCCTTGCCTCCGACAAGGTTCTTTCCTCCCAACTTGCGCCTGTCCCTGGATTGGCTGCAGGGCCTTTAGGTCCTGGTTCCAGAGTTGGAACATTTTCAGGGATTTTATTCAAATCTGTTTACTGTTCCCAGGAAGGAAGGCAAGGTCCGTCTGATCTTGGATCTCAAGGCCCTGAATCGCTTTGTACGTGTTGAGAAATTTTGGATGGAGTCCATTTGCACAGTGGTGGCATCCCTTGTTCAAGGGGATTTTCTGTCCTCTCTCGATTATCAAGGAGTCTTACCATCATATCCCAATATATGTAGGGCATCAGTGTTTTTTTCATTTTGCCGTAGGAGAGGAGCATTATCAATTATTTTCGTTAACCTTTGGTCTCGCCCCAGCTCCTTGGGTGTCTACAAAAGTGTTGACCCCGGTGTTAGCCTAGCTCAGGCAGAGGGGAATCAAAGTACTGGGGTACCTGGACGATCTCTTTCTAGCAGAGGCTCTGTCTGTCTTAAAAGACGATCTGGACATCACTGTGCAAACTCGGCAAGAGTTCCGCTGGACGCTAAATTTTCAGAAATCAGCTCTGACTCCTTCCAACTACCTGGGCCTGACTTTGGATTCAGCCTCAGCCAGGGTGTTTCTTCTGGAGGCGAAACTTCTGAAGTTTCAGCATGCGATTTGGCTCCTGTTGTCTAACTGTCGGTTGTCTCTCTGGACTTGCATGCAAGTGCTGGGCTTGATAGTCTCTACCTTCGAGTCGGGTTCGTTTGCTCAGTTCCATTCTAGGTCTCGGCAGAGAGAGATCCTTGCCAAATGGGACAAGAATCCTCAATCTCTGGACAATCTGATCCTGTTGAGCCGGGTTGCGAGGGGATCTTTGCTTTGGTAGCTCCGCTCCTCTGCGCTTTGAGAAGGGAAGTCCTTTATCCCGCTGTACTGAACAGTGTTTACTACAGACGCCAGCCTGTCTGGGTGGGGAGGGGTCTTGAGCACGGATTCAGCTCAAGGGGTTTAGACTCGGGAGGAGTCCAGTCTGCCAATCAATATCCTAGAGATTCGGGCAATCCGGCTTTGCCTGTCCCTGTGGACAGATCAGCTTCAGGGGTGTCCGGTAAGAATTCAGTCGCACAATGCCACGGCTGTGGCATATGTCAATCATCAAGGGGGCACCAAAAGTGCCCTAGCAGGCAGAGAAGTAGCTGGAATTCTAAGGTGGGCAGAACGATATGTTCCAGCCCTCTCACATGTGCACATTCCATTGGTGGAAAATTGGCAGGTGGACTGCCTCAGTCGGCAGGCCCTGTGTCCGGGCGAATGGTCTCTTCACCCGGAAGTGTTTCAACAACTGTGTCTCTGGTGGGGGACTCCCAATGTGGATCTGATGGCCTCTCCTCTCAACTGGAAGGTTCAGAGGTTTGTGGCAAGATCTCTGGATCCTTTTGGTCGACGCTGTCAATGCTCTGGTGGCCCCTTGGGGTCAGTATCCTCTGATTTATGCTTTTCCTCCACTACAGCTTCTGCGCCGAATCGAGGCAGAAGGGATTCCAGTCCTTCTGGTGGCTCCAGACTGGCTTCGCCCGTTTTGCTACGCAGGCCTCGTAAGGCTGGTAGCTGATGTTCCTTGGAGACTCCCTCTCAGAGAAGATCTTTTGTCTCAAGGGCGGATCTTCCATCCTGCTTTATGGTCGCTGGCTTTAACGGCCTGGCTATTGAATGCCGGGTACTGAAGGATATAGGGTTGTCGGATTCCTACACTGTTAAAAAGCTAGAAAATCTACTTCTAGGAAGTTTTATCATCGGGTTTGGAGGGCGTACGTTTCTTGGTGTGAGTCTCGGGTGGGGGCGGGTTCTCCTTGTTCTTTTTCGGTGTCCCGTCTGCTGGAGTTTCTACAACAAGGTGTAGATCAACGTTTTGCTCTGGGCACCATCAAGGGCCATATTTCTGCCTTAGCAATTTTTTCCCAACAGCCGTTGGCTGCAAATTCTTTGGTTCACACTTTCGTCCAGGGGGTTCGCCACTTGGGTCCTCCTGTGAGGTATCTGGTATCTCCGTGGGACCTCAATTTGGTACTGTTGGTTCTTCAAAAACCTCTTTTTGAACTTCCTCTGCTTACTCTGTCACAGAAGGTAGTTTTTTCGGTGGCTATTACTTCTGCACGCAGGATGTCGGAACTGGCTGCGTTGTCCTGTCGGTCACCTCTTTCCAGTTCATGAGAGCATTGCCCCCTTTATTGTAGAGTCCCTCTTCTTTTCTTGCCATAAAAGGTTTTTGAAACCACCTCCTGCAGTATTTTTTAATGCAGTATTAATTATGCAACAGTGAGGGGGAGATTCCCTCACGATGACTGTTGGGGTCTCATTACTAAAGTACCTGAGGGTTAAATCTGAACAAAGTGTGGCTCAACTAGCTAATATGCTGAAAACTGTTGTATTAGGAGGGTAGCAGTATAGCTCTGCAGCTTGCGTTTTTGCCTCACAGCATGGGGATCTGGGTCAAGTTCCCACTATCTGCATGGCGTTTTTATTTTTTCCTGTTTGGGTTTCCTCCAAATGCTATAGGATTAATAGTCGGTTCACACTAGCGCGACTTGTCAGCCGACTTGTCAGCCTGACAAGTCGCGCTCCCTCGCGGTCCATTGACCGCTACAGGACCCGTTCTAATAGGAGCGACACAAGTCACTCCGACTTAGAAAAAGGGTACTGTACTACTTCGGAGCGACTTGCATAGACTTCCATTATGTGAAGTCCCTGCAAGTCGCTCCGAAGTCGTGGTGCATGGTAATGCACAAATCGCCCCCGAAGTAGTAAGGAGTCGTGTTGCCTCAGTGTGAACCGGCTCTTACACGTAGTGTGTGTATATGTTTATCTATTCGTAATTATTTAAATATTTCAATTTAAAGTGCTGCTTTAAAGCCCAATTCCAATTCAATAACTCTCAGCACCATCACGTACACATCCCTTATGCTGGAGCCCTATGTCGTGTGTTTGTTTTTTTTTTTTTTTTTAGAATTTTCTTTATACATCTTTTTTTGTTCTAATGCCTGTGCTCTGGTAACGTGACCCAGTGGGGTTGATTTAATAAAATTTCAGAGTGAAAAATCTGGTGCAGCTCTGCACAGAAACCAGTCACCTTCCAGGTTTAAGGCCTCATGCACACTGGATGTTTTTACAGCTGCTGTTTTTGGCGTCAGACGTTTTTTTCTGCAGCCAGTAAACTCCCCAGCATGTTATCCTGTGTGTCCATGCACACATAGGCTATCAGCAGTTTTTGGCAGGGGTGTTTTCTGGCTGTAAAAAAACCCCCCAGAACTAGTGGGTTTTAGGAGGCGATTTTTCAGCTGTAAAAACACTCGAACTCTGATAAACGCAGAATAGCCGTGTATTTCAGCGTTTTTCATCGCTTTTATCAAAGTTTTTGAGGCATAAGCTTTTCTGGGAGTTTAGTTTTAGTAAAAAAAATGTTACAGTTGAAAAACATTGCAGAAAAGCTGAAAAACGCCTTCTACAGCTCCAGCTTTCTACTGATGTTTTGATAACGTCCAGTGTGCATGAGGCCTTCTTGTCAAAGCTTAACTGAGAAAGCTGAAGTTAGAAGATGATTGGCTACCAAGCACAGCGGCACCAGATTATGCACTCTCCAGTTTTTGTGAATCAACCCCTATGTGTCCTCTCTCTCTTCTTCTGTCCTCTAACACTAAGTGATCTTCAGTGCTGTAGAGAACTTCCCTCTATAGAATCCTGCTGTTAGCAACTTGATGTCTGACCCCCTGTGGGTCTGTCCTTGATTCGTAAGTGGATTGAATTATGCTGTGTGCCATTCAGCCCAGGAAGAGGATTGGCATTGTACCATGGAGAATGTATTGGGGGCAATGCTGGAACATCGTGAGTGGGGGGGGGGGGGGGGAGAGAGTAGAGTACTTGGCAAAGATGTGTGTGGTGTGTAATATATATATATATATATATATATATATATATATATATATATATATATATATATATATATATGTATATATGTGTGTGTGTGTATGTGTATATATAGCGAGAGATCTCCATTTTTTCCCCCCCGTTTATAGAAGACAAGATCCAATTGAAAGCAATAAACTGGACAGGGGTTCTAGTAATATTGGTGGATTGACTTTTACACTAATATTTAATAACCCATTTACTGTACATAAAGACTAACCAGCTTATAGGTCTCATAGTTGGATTGCATGCATGCTCTCTCTGCCCCAATGCTCAATTGAGTGGTGCTGTTACAAATGTGAAAGTTTGGTATGATAAAATGTTCATGGTAATGGTGGGGGGGACACTGATGGAAGATTCGGTCAATGCCAGTCACTGAGGTGGGGTGTATCAAAAGAACATTTCATCCCAAGTACAGGGTTACATTGAGTATTATACCAGAGGTGGACACATTTAATATGGAATTATCTGTCTAATCCAATAGCCATCTGTGTTTTTGTTGTGTTTTGTTGTATGTTTTTTTTTTTTTTGTTAGAGCCATTTTCATTGACAACAATTTAAAAACCTCAAACATTAGGTGCCAGCTGTAATTTTTAAGAATTGGTTAAATGTCTCCTGGGATTTGTCCAGCCCTGGGTATAGACATGATAGTCACTCTGTTTTTCTGAAATCTGTCATCTCATATCTATGGGTCGATTGAATGGAAAGTTTAAAATACAGACCTTTAATTAAAATGCCACTGAAGATTTTCTTTTCTCTTTCAGTAAAACAATGGTAAAGACAGACAAAAAGCAGAAGGACTCTGTTCCATCTGCAGATGTGGATGAGCTTCTATCCTATCTTCCTGAGAAGCTGAAGGAGCGTCTGTTGCCTTTTCAGAAGGAAGGAGTTGTGTTTGCCCTGCATAGGGAAGGAAGGTAACACTATTTTCTTTATATTAATTGGGGAAAGACAATGAGGCTCGGTTCACACTTGTGCGATGCGGGAAGGCTCCAAATTCGCAGCCTGTTCCCGCATCGCATCCGCACATCTGGCAGTTCACACTGCCATATGCGATACACAGGGGGTGTCAATTAAATGTTAACGACACCCCCAGTTAGATTGCATATCGCAGTGCGATCTGACAGTTCGCACAGGATCGGATCGCACAAGTGTGAACCACTGTGCGATCCAATCCTGATGCGGCTGAAAAAAAGGGTCCTGTGCAGATACAGTGCGAATTCAGCCATACAAAGTGTATGGCTGAATTTGCATCCGCACATGAGATCGCATGTAATGAAGGAGCAGTGCGCTCTGAATTACATGCGATCTCCGCAGCCACAATAATGTGAACCGGCACTAAACTGTGGGTACAGATGAACCAGTATGGCACTGCCAGGCACAATGTGTTGACATGGGAATGACATTTTCTGGCATTGTCGAGGTTAAAAGTAGCTCCATTCACTGCTCCATTGTAGAATGCACGCTTTTATTCCACATTAAAAAGAGTTTTTTTTTTTTTTTTTGCATTTTTGTTTTGCTCGCCTGAATTCCTTCCTGATTGTTATGTAGAAGGCAAACTTTAACGTCTCCGAAAACCCGGTAGTCCGACTGACATCCGTCCCTCCCTAATGGGTCTGAAACAAGTTGTGGTTCCCCTTCGCTGCCCACTACTTTCATCTTTATTCATCCACCGACACTTTCTAAGATCAAAACCTTTATTTCCCTTTCTTTTTTTTCTTTATTTTTTATATTTTATTTTTCTTATCATGGTAAACACATATATATCTTGTTGCCTGAAACAAACCTTTTACCAAGAAAATTCTACAAGATTTTCTTTTTTTTCAGTTCACGGGTTTCTGCGTAGATTTCGGTTTTGAATTTTTTATCTTTGAATGTGTTCCTAGGTTTATGTTACTGGTGCTTGCTAGCTTGTTACTTTTTTTTTTTTTTTTTGTGTCTAAGCTTTATTATGTAAATGTTACGGTTATTTGTTTTGTTTTGAAAGAGTTCTAGTTTGTGGTTTTTGATTATTAATTACGGATGTGGGATTGTCTTTAATATCCTGTTATAATTAATAATATGCTGGGAAAACAGCAAATTTTTGTAAGATTGCTTTTATTTTTATTTTTCTCCTGGTGTAAGGTGTTTTGTTAATTAAAGTTTATCTCTGACAGAGTAATCTGTTTCCCAAAGGTTAATAACAGTGATAATTTTTCAACATGGACCTTAAAATAAAAGGCATTGCTAATTTTCCTGGAAAGGAAAAAAGTTAACCCATTTTGGTACATGTAGCGCTTCTTGTTCTGTGCCTTGGATCAGTATTCCTTGACTAAAGGCACAGGGACCTTTTTTTAATAGGGGTCTCCAAACTTTCTAAAGAAAAGGTCAGATTACTGCCTTTCAGACTTATGGGGGGCTGGACTGTGGCCAGTGGGAGTAGATAAGCCCCATTTCAGTAGAAGTAATGAGACTAGTACCTCATTGTAGGTGTTGGTGGGGTAAAAAGTGCCAATTGTTGGTATCAGTGAGAGAAATAGTACCCCATTGTTGGTGTTAATAGGAGGACTAGAACCCCATTGTTGGTGCTAGTGGAAGGACTAGTGCCCCATTGCTGGTGTTAGTGTGGAGGAATAGTGCCCCATTATTGGTGCTAGTGTGGAGGAATTGTGCCCCATTTCTGGTGCTAGTGGGGAGAAATAGTGCCCTATTATTGGTGCTAGTGGGGAGGAATAGTGCCCCATTGCTGGTGCTAGTGGGGAGGAATAGTGCCCCATTGCTGGTGCTAGTGGGGAGGAATAGTGCCCCATTGCTGGTGCTAGTGGGGAGGAATAGTGCCCCATTGCTGGTGCTAGTGGGGAGGAATAGTGCTCCATTGTCAGTGCTAGTGTGGAGGAATAGTGCCCCATTGTCGGTGCCAGTAAGGAGGAATAGTGCCCCATTGTCGGTGCCAGTAAGGAGGAATAGTGCCCAATTGCCGGTGCCAGTGGGGATTCCTAGTGCCCCATTGTCGGTGCCAGTGGGGATTCCTAGTGCCCCATTGTCGGTGCCAGTGGGGATTCCTAGTGCCCCATTGTCGGTGCCAGTGGGGATTCCCAGTGCCCCGTTGTCGGTGCCAGTGGGGATTTCTAGTGCCCCGTTGGTGCCAGTGGGGAGGAATAGTGCCCCGTTGTCGGTGCCAGTGGGGAGGAATAGTGCCCCGTTGTCGGTGCCAGTGGGGAGGAATAGTGCCCCGTTGTCGGTGCCAGTGGGGAGGAATAGAGCCCCGTTGTCGGTGCCAGTGGGGAGGAATAGTGCCCCATTGTTGGTGCCACTGGGCAGGAATAAAGCCCCATTTTCGGTGCCAGTGGAGAGGAATAGTACCCTGTATTTGTGAAAGTAATCATGTCCGGGTAAAGCAAGCACAGTGTTGCAGTTTGAAGACCACTACGCCTAAACCTTTCTCTGGCCATTGAGAACAGCCGGAGTGCCAGTAAGGGCCTGTGTCAACTGGCTTTTGTTTGCTTTAAATGGGCTCTGCATTTCAATAAATTTTATGTAAATGAAAATCCCGCTTGAAGTAGGTCAGAAGCATATAAACTTCTGGTGATATGCACCTGTATTCTAAATGAACTCAGACGTGTCTCAAACTGATGCCATCAACACAAGCCCACTCACACCAACGCAGTTTTCCAGCTGCTTGTCACTGTCAGGACAATGGTCAACTGACAAAGCAATGTTTACTATACAAAACACAATAATTAGTGATCAATATGCTATGGTAATATAAACCTATTTTATCTGATCTTTGTTTTTGCATGTGAGCACAAAAAATATTTTTTTAGAGGCATGAAAAGGTTTCAAAAGCCTTCTACTGACTATAAGGAGCCCTATATGAATTGTGTTTACCGTTCTAGCATTTTTCTTACATACATGATCTTAAAACACAACTCCAGTTTAAAAAAAAAAAAAAAAAGACGGCAGGTTACAGAATAAAGAGTAGCTCTTGCTGCAGTATTCACCTTTTTCCTTAACGCTGTCTTCCTGCAAATTCTCTGATTGGCAAACAGTCATCTTTCAGGTTGAGTGATGCCTAGCATCCTTCCCCCCACTTCATGTGAGCCTAGGCTGTCATGGACCTGACACCTGAGGCTTCTGCCTCGTACAAACGTTCAGATATTCGTGCAAATAAAATCGCTTTCGACTTGATCGCATGATAATCTGATCGTTAGTACACCGCTTTCGACAGCCGATCACGACAGTTTGTCCAACAAAATCCGAAGGGACAAACATGAAAACTTATGTCCTACGAGAGCCTAGTGAGCGACAATCATTTAATCAGTACAGTATGCGTCCGCTAAAAATCGATAGACAAAGACCATGCATGATCAGAAACGCAACAATAACCCGGAAAAAGCCGAGGCTGCCATTGTTTTTGTTTTACACAATCTTATACGTAGCTACGCAACCAGGAAGCTCATCCAGAATCAAAAAATTCATACGCTAAGTACGCATTGTTGAATTCGATATTCGTATCATGCAACAAAATGCGAACGATAAGTCGTACGATTATCTGAACGTGTGTACAAGGCATAACAGTACAAACTTGCTAAGCAGCACTAATTTCATAACCGCTCTGCAGTAATAAAGGCTGCCTGCCACTGCCGCAAGGAGATGAATCTTACACAACTGGCCGGACGTCTGCTCAATTTTAGGTGGTGCTAAAGTCTAACTTTTTTTTTTTATTTTTTTCCTTACTGCATTATCTGTTTTAAAATAAAATTAAACCCAAAAGAAAGCATGTATTCTATTGTAGCTTACTGATTCTTAGATGTGATTGCTGCATTTGTTTTCTAGTTTAGGCTTTCTTTTTTCTGGTTTCATCAGGTGCTTTGGCCAGTAAGTCTGATGTTTCTCAAAAGAACAAGCAGTCCTGCATATCAAGTTACTGGGAGGAGACAAACTATAAAACACAGGGGTACTTACATTGCCCAGATTTTATTTGTTAAATCTATATCATTAACCACTTAAGCCCCGGAGGATTTGGCTGCTAAAAGACCAGGGGGTATGTTGCGATTCGGCACTGCGTGACTTTAACAGACAATTGCGCGGTCGTGCTACGCTGTACCTAAACGAATTTTATGTCCTTTTATTTCCCACAAACAGAGCTCTCTTTTGGTGGTATTTGATCACCTGTGTGTTTTTTTTTTTTTGATCATGCGCTATAAACAAAATAAGAGCGTCAATTTTGCAAAAATAACAATATTTTTCACATTTTTTTTTTATATGAAATTCCCCCCCAAAAAAATGTAAAAATCAAAATTTTTTAACATTTTCGGCCAATTTGTTTTATGCTACATATGTTTGGTAAAAAAAAATCGCAAAAAGCGTATTTTTATTGGTTTGCGCAAAAGTTATCACGTTTACTAACAAAGGGAAAGACTTTTGTCATTTTTGTTTTTTTTTTTTAACGTGTAATGGCGGCGATCTGCGATTTTTTTTTTTTTTTTTTTTTTTTTTTTTTTTTTTTTTGCGGTACTGCGACATTGTGGCGGACGGATCGGACCCTTACCTGACATTTTTGACACTTTTGGGGTTACCAGTGACATTTCTACAGTAATCAGTGCTATACATATGCACTGTTACTGTAAAAATACACTGGTAGTGAAGGGGTTAACTTTATTTGAGAGGGAGGGGCTGTGTGTGTCCCTAGGGGCGTGATTCTTACTGTGATTGGCTGTGGCTTGAGCTGTAGAAACAATGATCAACGGTCCTACATTGTAGAACCGTGTGATCAGTGTTTCTACACCAGGGAGAATGACAGGCGGCTTGTTTACATAAGCCGCCTGACTTTCTCCCTCTCCCCCGACGATCGCCGAGTGACCGGCGGACATCGGGTCCGCCGGTCACACGCGTGGGGGGGGGGGCCTCCGGCGGCGCGCGCTCGCTCTTGAGAGCCTCACAGGCTAGCGACGTAGACCTACGTCGCTCTGCCTGTGAGGGGCTGACTGCCGCAGTAAATATACTGTGAGCAGTCGGCAAGCGGTTAAAGGGGGAAAAAAAAGTTTCCTTTTTAACTGCTTGGAAAGTCTTTAATATAGAATTTTGGCTTCAATTTGCTAGTTTATCTAAATCTGCTAGTACTTCTAACAGACTGACAATCTGCTGTCCGCAGGTGTCCCCTGTGTTCATTCATCCAGAGTGGGGGGCACGCTAATACAGGAAGTGTTTTTATTGGCCAGATCACCATGTGAAAATCGAGGAGAAAAAGGCCTAAGAAAAAGAAAATGAATGCAGCCACCACATTTAATGTTTGGTAAGCTGCATAATAAGTTTTGGGTTTAATATCCCTTTAGGGTAAATGCTCTTCTACCTGTCCTATTCCCCCTGCTGCTAAACACTTACCTTGCTCTGTGTCACCCCTCCAGCACCACTCACTTTACTTCCTGCTTTCACAGAAGACACTTAGGGCAGCGGAGCCATAGGCCCATTACTCATGGGGTGGACTCCATTTTAATTAGCATGGGATCTGTTTTTATACCCGACTGCCCTCTGATCCGATCCGTCTAGATGGAAGAGAATGCCCTCCCCTTCCTTTTTTTATTTTTAAGCCAACCAGATTGGACCAGAGGTAGGTGGTTGTAAACAGACTTAAGTTTATACCCACTTGTCAATAAATTGGCAAATGTTAGGTCAAGAGCAGGAGCAACCTAATGTGTACCCACATCCCTAAACTTGACACAGAAAAAACCCTCTGATGGGACTTTAAGGGGCACTACACTAGGAACTATAGTAGTGATGATAAAAAATGTAAATTTATTGGTACACACACAAAAAAATATAAACACATCAAATTCACAATTTACACAATAAAAACACTGCGACTTGAAAAAGAGAGAGGATCGTGTTGGGACATTGCTGTCCACACTGGACTGTGAAGACCCAACGCGTTTCAATGTAATTTTGCTATTGTATCTTCTTCAGGGGTCATAAGACAAAGAACCAGAGATGGTATGTAAGATGAAAACCGATATATTGAACACAACAACTGTTTCCATAGTATCAACAGTATCACAGACATTACAATTGAAAAAAATCTTTATAGAAAAAGTAAGCATACCCAAAATCAACAGGTCACAACACAAAGTCACATGATTAAAATTAGCTATCAAGGGCTATCATAGAGCTGGACCAGGAGTTCCCAACAGTGCCAATCGCATATATCTCCGGGGCCACAGAAAAGATCCAACAAAGGACCCAACAAGACATCCAAATGTCGGCACTACTGAAAGGAAACCAGTAGAAAAAGATTCCCTCTGTGGAAAAGAAAGTGTGTACTTGATATAGAAAAACTGTGCACATATATATTGCAGCTATCAGGGGTAAAGTGTTGCAAATATTTATAGGTAGACACATACATCGTACCTGAAAATCAGTAGGTAGGGCAAGTAGATGTAATTTACGCAGCTAGTTCAAAGACTTCTTAGTAGATGGTAGCTGATCCAGAGTAAATCTAACCGTGTATTGCTCGGTATTCCAGGGTAAGATCTGGGTTTGTAGTCTTCATACTAAGTATACTTTGAAAGGGTATGTAGGTAGTTCTCAGATCATGTGTTACCGTAATCCCTAAATACGTTAGAAGAGGAAAGAAAAGACCCCCTAAGAAGGGTGGGACTTTAAAGGTAACTAGTAAGGATCTCTTGGAAAAAGATAAGTTGAAATAAAATAAACAATTTATTGAAACAATTGTGATTGTAAAGGATCAATCAGATAGGTAATGATACATTCAAAATACGATACAGTATAATTGCAGATGCATGGCAGAATCCTACTAAGTATATGCCTGTAAGCTCACAAGTAATTCTAATTTAGTTTTGCCTACATAGAACAAAGAACATTCGCACCTAAGCAGATAGACAACGCCTTTGGTTTTACAGTTAGAATAATGGTGAGGTTTGAATTTCTCACCATTTGGTAAAATCACTGATTTGCTTACATCCATATACTGACAGTACTTGCATCCCCCACATTTAAATGTGTACTTAAAAGTGGGGTATGCCTGTAAATGAGGGACGATCCGCGATGATAGAACCTTTTGAGGGGTCCATTTTTAGCACGTGCCAATATTTCTCTACGATTCGTTTAATGTCCTTGTGCTGATTGGAGAAACGGTTGATGATGCATAAGGGGCTCGTCGTTTCTTGGGTTGTGTGCGGTTTATACAGGAGTTCCTGTCTAATCTTACCACACACTTTCTTGAAAGCTTTTTTGAGACGCGTAGGGAAATATCCAAGATTAAGTAGTCTTACCTTAAGTTTATCAGCCTCCTTTTTTGAAATCCGCCTCATTAGAACAGTTAAGTTTTATTCTAGGGTATTGACTAAATGGTATAGATTTAATCAAATTCTGAGGATGAAAGCTACTCGTGTGCAAGATCGAGTTTCCAGCAGTTGGCTTCCTATATAGGCTGCTACGCAGGAAGCCCTCTGGATGAACACTTGGACATCCAGAAAAGTGATCCTTTATAGATCCCAAGTTGCTGTAAAATCTAAATTGAAGTTGTTGCTGTTTAGGAGTTTAAAAACTCCTGTAAGTCATCCAGTCCACCGTCCCATATCATTAGAATATTAATGTATTGGAACCATAAAATGGCCCCATCCATGTATTTAGCACATGTTTCCGATGTGTAAAGGAATCGTTCCTACTCCCCCAGGTACAGATTGGCATACGATGGGGCACAACATGTCCCCATCACAACACCCTGTACCTGGAGGTAGTGGGAACCATTGATCAGACCGAAGGTAGGTGGTTATAAACCGACTCAAGTTTATACCCACCTGTCAATAGGGATGAATGAATCATCCAATCCTATCCTCCTGAAAAACGGTCAGGTGGACCTGATCGGATTTCCTGTGTGAAAAGGCTGTAGGCTATTGGCTGCTGTCGAACTTCTGTTAGGAGGGAGCGAGGGCATAACTCACCGCAGCTGTGTGTCTATGGATGCACACAGTCTAGCTCATGAGCATGCATGCATGAGTGCCTCCTTAGCACCCGGCTTGCTACAAGAGGCACCCGGAGGAGGGAGAAGGTGACAGTCCTGGCAGGGGACTGCCAGAAGAGGAGGAACCTTTCTGTGCAATATCGCTGCACCAAGTAGTATGTATTACCTCCTTTTCTATTTTCAAAAATGTAGCCTATAGTATTCGTAATAAAAAAGCTTGTGTGTGAGCCTGAGTAGGGGGTTAGGAGTTGCTGAAAGGGGGCATCCAAAACGGTTTTGTTATGATTTTTTTTTTTAATTAAAGCAAATATTGGAAACATATTTCTATGGTCTTATAGTTTATAAGATTTTACTGGAGTAAAGAGAACATGAAACTCGGACACTGGTTACTGTGCCCACGCAGGGGATGAAAAGTCACTACACATAAAGGAAACAAGCGTAATAGCAATAATAAAATATGTTTCAACAAAAAAGAACAATTGGCTTTGTTTCTTGCGTAACACAAAATCAATGATTAATAAAAAGAGAAGATGACCGAGGTGGTTCAAGCATGAGTAGCTGTAGAATTTCCTCGGTATCTTATCAATAATGTAACCTTAGAACTCTTAAGGCTTTGGTTGCCAAACCTATATCTCCATAATGATCCAGCCATTGTTGCTAAGTGTTTAAGAAGGTCTCTGTGGTGTCAGTTTGCATTGCAATAATTTTTTTCAGAGAACCATATGTAGCTGACCCATTAAATACAATAAGGTTATTTTCCATATTCATATGTATGTCCAGGTAGCTAGCTATTGCTGGACCAGCCTGTGAGCTATAAATCTTATCCCTAAAGGTTTGTTACCTAACAGAACTGCAGCGACCCTTGGGGTGAACTCTATTCTCTCTAAACAACCTGTATTCCTACTGTATTACAGAATTAAAGGCACGGTGCTATATGGCGCAAATAACCTGAGTTAAATAGCAATGATTTTTTTCTGAGTTTTGGATTTGTTTCAATCCAATACTTGCCTTGGAACTATTAAAATTTGATATATGTTCTCTTTCATACGTACAACACAAGGCAAAGAAAATGCTCACCATAGTAGAGATCCAGTGACCTCAAATAGTGATCTATTATATACAATCTTTCCTATTTTGGCTTTTAAGTGATTGCACTCTGGTTTGGACTACTATATATAGCAACAATAGACACTTGGAAGTGAAGACAATCGGGTTTTTGGCCCATTTTACCTTGCAAAAATGTATCATTAATTTGTAGCACTTTCCTAGGTAGGTGCTAGTGAGAGAGTATAGTTTTGAGCTCTGTCTGCTTACCATAGAGGCTGCAGGTAAATCTATATTGTTCTCTGCCTACCAGAGAGCAGGATCTGTTAGTGATTTCTTCTCATTGTGCTCAGTATGCAATTCATTCAGTTTGGAGAGTGTTGCACGCTGGTCCAATAGGGAGGCATGTTGGACAGTGGGAGGAAACCTGACTAATGGGTGTATAGGCTTTTGATACAGTCCTGATGATTGACAGCGGGCAGGTCACCTAGGTGCATGCTGGGATACTGTAAAAAAGCCAGGAGCACATGTGCTTGACGTCTTTTGTTGGAAAGGAAGTCCCGGAGGGAGGGGGTGACTGCCTCCTCCTCTGTAGAGGTGCCATGCGGTCGCAGGAGGTCGTCCTGAGGGCCAGAGGAGCATTTGAGAGGAGCTGGTATGGGAGATCAAATGGGACACTTCGAGAAATTTGTGCTCAAATTCGTGACGAGGTTTTTACCCCTTCCCTACTTTATCTAAAGTTAAAGTGGTTATAATGTCAGAAGATTTTTTCTTAATGCATTCATAGCTTGCTGTGGGGGCACTCGGCAGGAGGGAGGGGCAGGAGCACCGAAGATGGACCCGAGAAGAGGATCAGGGTTGCTCTGTGCAAAACCAACTGCACATAACAGGGAAGCCTGACATGTTTTTTTTTTTTAATTTAAAAAACAGACTTTACAATCCCTTTAAGAAAAACATTTGGGCTTCCTATACAGGCTATCCTCACTTAACGACCAGGTTCTGTTCTAGCGACCAGGTTGATAAACAAATTAGTTGTTAAGGAGCCACAAGTAATCAATTTTTTAAGCATTCCGAACTACTGTATTGTACTGTATTCTGAAAAAAAGGTCTAAACACAAAACTCCAACTCAATAGTATTGTTTTATTTGCATAAGTACAGAACACAAAAATATAAACCACAAAAATCCTGTACTGTAATGTACAAAAACAATGACGCACAGTGCCCAAAATGTAAAAGGAAGAGCTGGTCATAAGTCTGAGCGGTCGTTAAACAGGTAAGTCATTAAAACGAGGAGTGTCTGTAAATACTTTAATCTATTTAAAGCCTAACTATAATCACTTTTACTCTAGTGTTGTGGTGTCTTGCAGCCCCCTCAAAGCTGATGACATCTTTGGCTGGTCCTCCTCTGTGTACTGATCTTTGACTGTTTTTGTTCATCATCTCGGCATTGCTGAAATTGTACATTGAGCTTTGTTCTGCACTGTGTCTGTGTTACGTGGTCATTTCAGAAGTACGTCTCAAGATTATGTCTCCTTTATTAAAAATTTGCCTGCTCGCCAATTTTCTTTTTTTTTCTGCAGTGATACTTTGATATACCTTTCTTTTATCCACTGTGAGGCTTTCTCTGCTTTGTTGAGCTAGCCATTGAGGTCCTAAATCTTGGTTAGTTCCGCAGAAAGTTTGGGGTGAACCTACAACCATCACCTGGCTCAACAACAGTCAAGGTAAAAATCAACTGTGCTGGGTTGAAAATGATTGGCCAAACAGTAACTGTATCCTATCAAATGCAGTTACTGTTGGGCTTTTCTGGTGGCCGTTGCTGCCAGAATACAGTGGAGAATTTTCCATCACACTGTTTAGTGTAGACAAGGAAATAGATTGATTTTTCTAATTGTGCGGTGTATAAATATCCTACCCACACTTAACTATACCTCCATTTTCTCCATCAGCTCATCCCCCACAGCTATTGCCGTTTGTTTCACTTGAACCCCCCCCCCCCCCCCCCACCTTCTAGATTGTAAGCTCTAACGAGCAGGGCCCTCTAATTCCTCCTGTATTGAATTGTATGGTAACTGTAGTGTCTTCCCTCATATTGTAAAGCGCTGTGCAAACTGTCGGCGCTATATAAATCCTGTATAATAAGAATAATAATATGACCAGCCTTAAATGGTAGGGTATTTAGCGGGACCATCATTTTGATACTGAAAGAAACAGGATGAAGATTATGTTTTTATTTATTTTTTTATTTTTTCTTCAGTTCTAGTTGAACCAGTTTATGTTCTGGTTAAGATTGGGCTTCTGTATGTTTTTGGTCACTTAGAATTAGCATACCCATAGATAGAGGATATCTAATTTTGTGTTTTGAGAGATATTTCTTAAGTATTTACATATTTTGGTTAGAGACACTTGTGACCACTTGTTGGTTTGTAGAAGAGGGCCCAATGACTACACCAAGTAAATTGTTTTAAAAAAACCCGATAAGACAATTCTGTTGTCAGACCAAGAGCAGGGAATAGAGATCAAAAATAGCATATTAGGTAGGTGAGAGTAATACTATTAGAATGACATGGCAAAGGAGAAGCTGTGAATGTCTGTGTGGTACAGCTTTTCTCAACCTCTACATCGCAAAGGAACCCTTGAATTAACTTTCAGGTCTCAGGGAACCCCTGCTAAAAACTATATCTACAGCTCATGCTACATTATGGTGATGGTCCTTAAACTTGTGGTCATTGTGAAGAAATGCCCCCTTACAAATAACTAAAATGATCGCGTCAGTGGGTACTTATCTGAGAGGCGGGATTTGCTCATTGTACAAAGAACCCCTGGCAACCTCTGGAGAAACCCTAGTATGGAACGTTGGACAACTCATTTTCTGTTCATAGGATTTTTCTAGGATGGAATTAAGAGCGAAGATCAGACCACCACACCATGTTAAAGTTTAGAACTGGAGAATGTCCAGGTGTCCAAGAAAAGCAGAAAAGATTAGGTTTTTTTTCTTGTAGTACATCAAATTTACCAACAAAATTGGAAAGCTTTAGAAGGGTTCAGGTAATGATTACATATCTTCCATAAGTATCAGCAATGCAGAATCAACATCAACAAAGACACAATGCAGAACAAAGCATAGTAAGTCTGTAATGGGGAAAAGATCAGCTGCATGGAACCTATAGGCAATATTGGTGCCTGGTCCTTGCCCTCTACCGGTCTTTTTATTTTTAGCAAATTTTTCATAGTTCAGTTCCTCTTTAGCTGTTTCTTCTTGTATGTATGCCATGCTGTGAATAAAATGGATTCCCCTTTTTGACTGATGTAGTGCAAACCCCCAATGTGTACCATTACCTCACAGGATGTTCCTGACTGACTGCAATTGGGTCTCCAAGAGATTCATGCTTTCTTGTTGCTCCAGTTGTGTACAAGCAGAAACATTTTTCAAATCGTGCTCATTAAAGGTCCCAGAAGACCAGAATTGGAACTGTTGTAGAATGACACTAATACTGCATCAGCTGATAATGATTAATAAGCTTACTCATAAACTCTGCAGGTTGGTAAAGGCTCCACTGTTTATCATTCTTGTGCTGTTCTTTATTAATTTAAAGGCGCATCATCGCTAATCTAAGTAAATAATTTAACATTTGCAAAGCGTTAAACCGACCACATGATATAATCCTAAACTTGTTCCAGTAAAAGGGCAACCATTTTCTATAGGAACAGATTGCTTTTGTTGTCCCTTATTCCTCCAAAAGTCACATGTAAAAGATTGCCCACACCCTTAGCAGATTTTAACTGTTAGTGGTGGGGGTGGGCACAAACACTGCATGCCTACTGATCCCAGTGGCTCCCAAAGAATTGGGAACCATGCTGGCTTATGAGGTCAGATGATTTGCATGCTAGCAGCAACCTGCAAATGAAAACAAGTATTACAAGGTTGCAAGATCTAAACATTTCTAATCTTGGACACCATTCTGCATGTTTTAGAGGTTTTATTTGCTTCTAAGGAAAACTTGCACTCAAAGAACTCTTCAAAGCTATCTGGCTTGTTGGTGCAATAAGGTCCTTGAACGTACTTTTACTACTAATGTTACTCTTTTTAAAGAACTAGCTTGGACTCCTGCAATGACTTCCGTCCCTAGTTGACTTCCCTCCAACAAGTCAACCTAGACAGGAGCCTAGTTGCAATCTTCATGCTTCTGCATTGATCATTGAAGGTACACTTTTTATTATTAAAAATCAAGATTTTGAGGAACATATGTATACATTGAGGAAGGACATCACAAAGAACTCTAACAGCTGTTGTCACATAACAACAGTTTTAGAAACTCCTCACTTTCTTACAGCCTCCATTAGAGTATTCAACAATGTGTTGGGTTCTGGGTCTTCTCTGGCCACTGCATCACTAGTATGTCCCTATTGGCTGCATGGACACACTAGCGGCAAAGAGTAAAAAGGCTCTAACACACCTGGAATAGTTGGATTTTATTCTTTTGTAATTCACATGGAACTGTTGGATTCTTACATTTTTAGTGACTGCCCTAACTCTGCCGGATAGTGGAAGTTGAAGTCAATGGAGGTGGTTATAGTAAGTTTTTTTTTTTTTTGTTTGTTTAATATAATTTGTATATATTGTGTATCTCAGTATTTGTGGATGATACTAAACTAAGCAGGCCAATATCTTCTGGGCAGGCTGTGGAAACCTTACAATAAGACCTGAACAAAATAACGGGGTGGGCAACTACATGGCAGATGAGGTTTAATGTTGAAAAATGTAAAGTAATGCACCTGGGTGCCAGAAACCAGAAAGCAAGCTACTCACTAGGGGGGGGAACCTCTGGGTGAGTCTAGGATGGAAAAGGACCTGGGGGTACTGGTAGACAACAGGCTTGGCAGTGGCATGCAATGCCAAGCCGCTGCATGCAAAGCCAACAGAATACTGGCATGTATAAAAAAGGGGATTCACTCCAGAAATAAAGAGATTATTCTCCCACTCTACAAGACTCTGGTCCGGCCACATCTGGAGTATGCTGTCCAATTCTGGGCACCGGTCCTCAGGAAGGATGTGCTGGAACTGGAGAAAGTCCAGAGAAGGGCAACAAAAATAATTAGGGGAATGGAGGGCATCAGCTATGAGGAAAGACTACAAGCACTGAACTTATTTTCTCTGGAGAAGAGACGATTGAGGGGGGATATGATATCAATGTACAAATATTGTACTGGCAACCCTAGCATATGGAAAAACCTATTCAGAGAAAGGGAATACAATAAGACACGTGGCCACTCACTAAAACTAGAGGAAAGGCAGTTTAACCTTAAAATACGCAGGGGGTTCTTCACTGTGAGAGCAGTAAGGATGTGGAATTCTCTTCCGCAAACAGTCGTATCAGCAGGGAGAATTGATAGTTTCAAAAAACTATTAGATGGGCACCTTAAAAGACCACAACGTACAGGGGTATACAATATATGGTTAACCGCAAACACACACACACATCATAGGTTGAACTGGATGGACTGATGTCTTTTTTCAACCTCACTAACTATGTAACTATATATCTAAAGCAGGATTGAATTCAATTTTGAAATGTTAACAAAGTGAATTTTTAATACTTTAGGATATTGACTACCTTGACGGGCAGCTGCTACACATGCAGGTGTTAACGTTTTAAGGCCTGAATGTTTGAATGGCAGTTGGAGGCAAGTGGAAATCATAAAAAGTTAGTTTGTTTCTATAGAAAAAACATGGAGGCTTTTATTAGAAAACTGTTATATGTCCATTTAAAAATAGCTCCTAGCGGAGTTCTTTTTATTGCTAGGATTTGATATCCTGGAGAACCCCTGTTCCCTACTGTCATCAAAATCTGTATCTAATTATTTTGTTAAACTTAGGAGCTGCAAATCAAGGCCAATTTCCCCACAGCTTGTGTGGGGAGCTGTTCTTGAAGAACGTTTCCAACGATGGTGCCATAGATGGGAAAATAAAGCTCATTTCCAGTTAGGCTAAAACATGTCCCCTCTCTACTCCAGCAGCCCCTAGCTAATTACTAGTTTTTATTTAAAAAAAAAAAAAATTAAATATCTAATTACTTAAAACTTTTTTTTTCTGGACTGTAGCTTAAGAGGCCTCAGTCTGCAGTGCTCTCATTCCTGCTATTGTGCTGATGTCATTTGGCTACCAGAAGTGACGATCACAGTGTTTTAAAGGCTACCAATGGAGGTACCAGTGGAGGATATCCCAACCCAAGGGACAGCAACAAGGCTGTTGGTTTTTTTTTTTCTTTTTAATTACATTTTTATTAAGTTAAACATGTAAACATTCAGCACTACAAAGTATCAGCACCAATGAACAGGGCAGCTCCCATACAATAATATGCGACCAATTTCATTAAAATAAATAAAAACAAATACCACATTCAAGCACATAATGCATCACATCTAAACACCCCCAAGAATATCCATTTTATACTAGATGTTTACCAAGGCCCATCCCACAGCAGATACTTTTAACCTACAATCAATCAATCTAAAACTGTAGAAATGTCATTAATCCAACCACCCCACACCTTTTCAAATTTAGACTGTACCCCTCTACTGAAAAATGTAGCTTTATACAACAATAAAGTCTTATTTATGAACACCTTCCAGGCCATGATGGTAGGAGCCACTGGTTTCTTCCATGACAGAATTATTTTCCATGCATAAAACAGAAGCAGGGTAAGTAGCGTACAGATTGCCTTTTTGGGTGACAACAGATTTACCAGACCCAATAAACATACTTCAGTAGGGGGTTTAATGGTCATGACTGACAATACAAGCCGAAACCTCTGCCCAGAACAGTTGAATGCGTGTGCAATTCCAGAAAATGTGCAGAAAATCCACTCCAGGGGCAGCACACCTCCAACATTTTGGAGTAGTATGCGGGAAAAATGTTCAAGTTTAGCTGAAATTTAGTAAATTCCATGGGGAAATTTTAAATTGTATCAGGTGATCTCATCCTAACACCAGTCTGGAGAAGTTTGAGCTCTATATGTCATCCTGGACAAGCTACGGGAAGTCCGCCAACCATGCATTGTGACAAGAGGTCAAATCTTAGTGTCTATGAACAATTGTTTTTAAATAGTGGATAAGGCTTTAGCAAGATCTTTTTCTCTAACCAACTCGCACACAGATACCAGTGCACCCAAACGGCATGAAAAGCGTGCCTAAACTGGAGATAACAAAAGACATGCAAATTATGGAGCTGGAGTTGTTTTAAAATGTCAAAGGTCAACAGCACCCCGTTTCCAACCACTAAACCCACAGTCTTGTTCCCATACCTCGTCCATGTGATTGGATCAGGATAGGAAAGGAACTGGATCAGCTGAGAATTTTGGCATATGTGGGGACACTGTTCTCATGAAGTTCAGCTCTCTGGTCACCTCTCACGCTCGGGAAACAGATCACATAGATTCGCAGTAAGGGGATAAGGGGCCCTGAACCCACAGAACACTAAATGAGACAATGCCTCATAGGATCCTATGACTGTGGCCTCCAATGTTACTGCTGCATCATCCTCAGGTTGTGTCAACCACCTATGGGCAAAAGCAAATTGTCCGGCTAAGAAGTAACTAGCAAAATTGGATACCACCAACCCCCATTTTCTCCAAGGCTGCTGTAACACCTATAGTCTAAGACTAGGGGTCCCCCCTTCCCAAAGAAAGTCTGAGACTACTCCTATAGCCTGAAAAATAGTCTTGGCGATCCAAATGGGTGAGTTTCTGAAAATATAAAAAGCGAGGGAGAAATTTCATTTTTAACAAATAGATTTTCCCTATCAGAGCAAGTGGGAGATTACGCCAGGCTTTTGTACGCTGTTTAAGAGTGCATATTCTAAGGTTTAGGGGAATAAACAAACTGTGATATGGTAAAGCCCAGATTTTTCACCTTATTGACCCACTGAAGCAGGCAATCAGTCTGGGCACTCATGGTCGGGGATGGGACCTTTAATGGTAAAATCTGTGACTTGCCCCAATTACCTTTGAGACACGAAAACTTAGAAAACGTGTCCAATATGGATAGTACTGAGGACAAAGCCATCTCATGGTCCCTTTTAAAAAGAGTACCATATAGCATATAATGCCACCCTCTTCGCCAACTCTCCCACCTGAACCCTTTACACTGGTGGCCAGCTACTGGAGGCCTATTATGTTGGTGGTCATGGGAAGAATGCCGCCATTGCAAATGGTTAAAAAGATTGTTGTCCATGACTATTTATCCGGGAGTCTCAAATAATTATTTTTTCAAGGAACCTCCCCAGCAACCTCTGGAGAATATCTGATAAGGTTAGGCTGCTCCACACCCATGTATGCCCAGTATTAAACTTGCTCAGAGCATCTCACTCAGTTGTGTAATCTAGTTATTATTTTCTGAATGAACTAGGTGAGTGACCGGTATCGGACGCTCCATTTGTTCATTCCTATCTGAAGCATAATAAACATTCTTTACAGTTTATATCCTCAGTTTGTGAATGAACAGGAAGCCTCTGTACAGAGTGATTCCTGATTGTTCATTGCAGCTGTGGCTGCAGAGGAGAAAATGATTAAGGTTTCTGTGTCAATCTTTTTCTATCACAACCGTGAAACATCAGAGGTCTGATATTTAATCAAAGTCCCATCCACCCCTCCCCCAAACATGAAAGTAAAATGTTTCCACCCTTGGAAGTGACAAGTGCTTGTGTACCTCTGTGGACAGCAGCCTGTACAAGTTAAAGTGGTTGTAAACTCCCCATTTAGACTTCAGCTCATTGTAATCTGCCTAAACAAAGCAGTAGATCGGTGCCTGTAAAGCATTGCTTACTTGCATAATCTTCCTGTAATCCTTCCTGAAAAAGTTTGACATCATCGGCGCATGCCCCGTTTGTCCGACAAGTCAATTCACGGCACGATAGGTGTGCTGTTTCAGTAAGAACATCAGGCCAGGTCTCCAAGTACGTTAGAAAACGGCACAGCTATGAAGCCTCACAATTGTGCCTTTCTCCCCAGCTTCCTGGTTTATGGGCATGGCGAATATGAGCTGTGGAGCTTGGCTTCCGTAGTAACGGCGATCGAGAAAGAGGCTTGGAAAGCAGCAAATCGCACATTCGCGAGATTTTGGCAAAGGCATACAGTAAGGACGGAAATGACGTTCCTCAGGGGGAGCTGACAGCAGCAGATAACATGGTGCAGCCGAGACCAAGAAACAGCAAAAAAAATTACCTTCCAAAAAAAAAAAGGTATTTTATAAACATTCCTAATTTAACTATTTAATGTGCAATGCATTATTATTGTATGTTCTTTACATACATTTGAAAAAAAAAAATGATTTTTACAGCTGAATTTACTTCCTCTTTAATGACAGGCTGGTGGGTATGTCTTTAATAAATTCTGGAAGCTGTAAGTGAAAAATAGCAAAAATGGTTTGGTACCTGAGATTTAGGCGTACAGAGTACGCCTGTGAAAGGGCTAAGTTTACCCACGTGGGATGCACAGGTCTACATCCCCATGCAGGCAGTCCAATTCATGTCAGTGTGGACAAGTGGTTGCATGGACAGAGGCGCTATTCCCAATTTGGCATCTGTGTGGGTGCACAGCCCTGAATGCACACTGTCTGAATTTAGGACCATGCATCCTCAAGGATGTCAAATTGGGAGCAGTGGTCGTGTCCTTTCACTGCTGCATCCCAATTGACATAACTGGGACTGCCTGCATGGGGATGCACGGAACACCTGTGCATTCCCATGCAGGTAAACATGGTCCTCACATGGATGGTACGCTATTGTAAGGGAGGCCTTTAATTGGAGCACAGGCCCCAACAGCCAAAGGGTTAAAATGTAATAGTCTTATGGTGCTCTGGTGACTTTACTTTAATAAGCTGTGATCTAGGGCCAAACACTGGCTCAGCACATATATTCATATGGCTTCAGCAGGAGGTGATCAAGATTTAAATCTGTTTGAACAGTATGGAGTCCTTCCCTTGCTGGGGATGGCGTTCGTATTCTCCCTGTCACTGCAGAGATGTCAAAGTGCGCACATTGCAGAGTTTAGTAATGGCCTGTGACAGTGCTAATTTCCTCTGCTCCCCATATCGGGCTCGTCTCAGCCGCCTCTAGACTTCCAACAGAAAGCAATATTGTCCACTCCGCAATTGCTTTAAGGGGACTGAACAATTCAGCAACAAAAGCTTAGTGCAGGCTGTGAATCAGCTGGTGTGTGCATATAAAAAGATGATTAATGTACGCAAACGACTTTCTGTAATGAAGCCAAGCCTTTTCTGTACTCTGTAGCCAAAATGGCTGCATCCCACTCTAGTAATTAACATTCGGAGTGACACCAAGCGCATTAATCATCGGCTGTCATGAGGGAACTTCAACCCTTTTTATTTCATGAAATAAAAAAATAAACAAAAAAATGGAATTTGGCAGAAAAAAATACAAATTTAAGAAATTGCACAAAACATTTTTTGGTTGTTGCAGATGTCACAAAGTTTTCTTGTATTTATGCTTATACCCGTGGATTCTTACCGAAAAGCATCCATGAGGGAGATAGAGGGACTGTCAATGCTGACTTGCTTTAGAAAATGCAAATTCCTTGGCTTTAATTCTAAATCTTTTTCTTTCATACTTTGAGATATCAGCTGGGAACGTGTATGCAGGTTGAAGTTTTTTGGCTTTGCTTGTTACGTTATTTTAGGTTTTTGAGCCATAGAAATCCAGGCTCTCTCAATGATCAGCCTAATTGTAGAGTTGGCTTGTAGATAAGCAGAGGGGAACGTGTCCAAGTTCCATCTGGTACCTGAGTGCCCTGACACCAGAGCCATTGGGGAGGCTTAGGAGCTGTGACCTATTTCCTAGTGATTTCATTAGGTGATCAGCAATGGAAGCCTACGCCCAGGTTTGGTAAAGTGGTAATAAATCCTAAAATAAAAATGTAATATATTACAGCTTACCAACCCTTAAATGTGGTGGCTGCAAAAACTTTCTTTTTTGTTAGCTTTATTTACCCCTCTTTTTCACTGGTTATCTGGTCACACACCCCCTCCTGTATTAGAGTGTCCCCCACTCTGAATGAAAGAGCACAGGGGGTAGATTTGGTCAGCAGCATTGTGGGAGGAGGGGAGTGTTAGTACTAGCAGATTAAAAAACGCTAACAAACTGAAGCCAAACTCCAGCTAATACTTCGTAAGCCGTTACAGCAAACTTTTTTTTTTTTCCTTTTTGCAATAAAGATTTTTACATCAATAAAAGCTGATTATTGTAAGGTCCCCTGGCAGTGCTAAATGGTATGTCTTATCCCTGTAACTGCTACGTCTGCAGAAGAGCTTGCTCTTTTTTTAAAAACAACACAAAAACATACTGGCTGGATCACCAGGACAAAATATAAGACAGCCGAAAAATAGAAACTAATGCAGCCATCACATTTTAGAATTGGTAAGCTGAAATTTAGTAAATGTTTGCTTTTGGGTTTAATACTGCTTTGAAGAGGGATTTCAGTCTATTACTAACTAAGCTTAAAACCGCTCCCACCCACCTTTTTACTCCAACTACTCTGTAAAAGGAAGATGCTTATAGTTTCTTATTTTCCAAATGCTCTGGTCCGGTAACCTGATTGGCTTTCAGGGGCCAGCTTCAGGAGGGAGGAGAGAGTGCTGACAATGGATGGAATGCTTGAGCAGTGATGTAACCCATGAGCTTACTAAGGCTGGCCACACATGGTGCAAATTTTGCACGATTCCCCCATTAACACAGACCGTGCTGACAGGGGAATCCCTCCTGTCGAGCAATTGTGTTCTCTGGGGGGTGGGGGAAGCCATCTCTGCTGGGAGAAGACAGTGATTGCTAACAATAATTTAATCTCAAGAGGCTGGTTTTAAGTAGATATGAGCTCGGGTGTGCTCGAGTTCCTACGTGCCCGATCCCGCCATGATGTTGACACTGCACTCAGCTAATCACAGGCAGTAAGACGTTTCCCGATCTGTGCAGCAGCGGATTGGGAAATGTCTCACTGCCTATGATTTTCGGGGGAGCAGTGGCGACTTCCTGGCGGGATCGGGCATGTAGGAACTCGAACACGCCCGAGCTCATCCCTGTACCCAGGTTGATCGAGAATAGCTAAATATAGGCATCTTCCTTTTACAGTGTATTAGTTTAGGAATTGGAAACTGTGGGAGCCCTTTTTATGCTTAGTTCGTTCTAGACTGGAATTCCATTTTAAGGAGATACTGTCGGGTCTCTAAAGAATACCATTCATACTATAAAGCAGGGGTACAGAGTTCAAATTCACGGAGGTCCAGTCAGTAACAATTTCTTTCTCCAGAGGTCCAAATCGAAATTTTGTTCTATGACTCGGGTCTTTCACATCACAGCCTGTCTTGCTTCGGTCTGTCTAATAAAGCAAAACACAGCCTGCAACCTACCCTCCTTTACATTACAGCCTCCTTTAAAACAGTGTCCTTAGTTCCCCCTTTCACATCAGAGCCCCTTCTCCTCACATCAGTCCTCCTTACACATCAGAGCCCCCTACTCACATCACAGTCCCCCTTTTACATCAGAACCCCCTCTCCTCACATCAGTCCTCCTTACACTTCAGAGCCCGTTACTCACATCACAGTCCCCTCTTACACATCAGAGCCCCCTCTCCTCACATCATAGTCCCGTCCCCCCCCTTTTACATCAGAGCCCCCTCTCCTCAGATCAGCCCCCCCCTTCACAGCAGAACCCCCTCTCCTCACATCACAGCACCCCCTCCACATCTGAACCCCCTCTCCTCACATCACAGTCCCTCCCCTTTCACATTAGAGCCCCCTCTCCTCACATTAGTTACTTCCTCTCCTCACATCACAGCCCCCCCTCTTAACATCAGAACCCCCTCTCCTCACATCACAGTCCCCCCTCTTAACATCAGAACCCCCTCTCCTTACATCACAGTACCTCCCCTTTCACATTAGAGCCCCCGCTCCTCACATCACAGTCCCCCCCCTCTTTTCACATCAGAGCCCCCTCTTTTCACATCAGAGCCCCCTCTTTTCACATCAGAGCCCCCTCTTTTCACATCAGAGCCCCCTCTTTTCACATCAGAGCCCCCTCTTCTCAAATCACAGCTTCCCCTTTAACATCAGAGCCTCTTCTCCTCACAGCCCCTCCTCACATCATAATTCCCCTTGCAATCACAATCCTCCACATCACAGCTCCCTCCCCCCCAATTTAAACCATAGTCTCTAGTCTCCACTGCAGTTACGGCTCTTCCCCATTTACAGGCCTACCTTAACACAGCATGGCAGGGGGCAAGAGGCTCAGCAAGGTGGATTATTTTTCTGTATATGTATTCGCCTGCTTGCCCCCTGTTAAAGTCACAGCAGGTAAGACGGTGGAAGATACAGAAGTGCTGCATTGAGGGCGGGAGCTGACCGACTTTTGTTAAAGCTGTAGTAAACTTCACAGCTTGATTTTTACCTACACGTAAGCTTATTATAAGGCTTACCTGTAGGTAAAAGTAATATCTCCTCAACCTGCGCCGTTGCCATTCCTTCAGAGCTGTGTGCCGTGGCCGAGACGTCATCGCGGCTTGGTCATTCAAGCGGCCGCGGCCCACAAACCCAGCAATAAAACCAGGTGAAGATGTAAGTCTCTGCAGCGGTGACAGTGCACCGCTGGAGGACTTTATTTCAAGGTAAGCCTTTCATAATGTGCTAGTATTTGTTGGGTTTTTGGTGTTGCTGAGCTCACTGGTGCGTTCTTTCTTTTTAAAGATGTTCCAAACAGTTGATTTGGTCACACCTAATGTGTTTGCTATTTCTCTGATGGGTTTTTTGTTTTTTCAGCCTAATGATGGCTTGCTTCACTGATAGTGACAGCTCTTTGGATCTCATATTGAGAGTTGACAGCAACAAATTCCAAATGCAAATGGCACACTTGAAATGAACTCTGGACCTTTTATCTGCTCCTTGTAAATGGGATAATGAGGGAATAACACACACCTGGCCACGGAACAGCTGAGCAGCCAATTGTCCCATTACTTTTAGTCCCTTAAAACAGGGCTTGACAAATTTGCCTGAAATCTAGGAGCCAGCTAAAAAAGTTAGGAGCCAGTTTTTTTTTTTTTTAAACTAACAACCAAGCTTTATTTAATAAAACTGATACTAAATTTACACATAAATACGACTAGAACCCCACTCTCCTATATAGCGCAATTGGATGGAAACAGACTGTCTGTCTCTTTCCATCCGATGCCATCTGATCGGATCCACGGGATGGATAGAAAATAGAACCACCATCCGTCTGTTTTTGGCGGGCAGGGTCAGATGGCGGCAGATTACTGCTCCATAGAGGAGACTGAACGGTCCGATCATGGCTGCCTGAAAAACTGACAGGCGGACCTGATCAGACAGCCCGTGTGAAAGGGGCCTTTGGCTGTGGCACGGCGATGAGGAAAAAAAAAAAAAAGATATATATATATTTATATATATATATTTTTTTTTTTAATAAGAATTGAAGAAAAAAAAAGAAAACATTTTTTTATTTTTTTTTTTAATAATTAAAAAAAAAAGAAATTATTATTTTTTTTACATTTAAAAATAAATTAATAATAATAACCACACTCCCTGTCCACTTACCTTTAAGCAAAGGTAACTGGACAGAGAGATGAAGCCTTAAAAAACTTCCCTCTCTTCTCCTCTTTGGAAGGAGAAGAAAAGGCATTGAGAACATGCATTACTCCCGGCCACCACAAGAGGGCGCCAGTTCCCCTAGCTTCTCATCTCATAGAAGAAGGCCGAAAAGCCGGGGACTAAATTTCTGGACGGCGTGGAAGTCCGTGAACTCGAAGAGGAGGTGGGGGGCGCAAAAGGGACAGGACAGCTCAAGCAGGGCACCCCAGGCGCCAGGTCGCTAATTCTAGTCGCAAATGCGACCTGGCGCCCGGGATTTGTCGAGGCCTGCCTTAAAAAGTGGGAGGCACATATACAAACTGTGGTAATTCCTGCACCTTTTCACCTGATTTGGATGTAAATACCCTCAAATGAAGGGCTCTTTCACACAGGCAGACTGTTCAGATCTGCCTGTCCGTTTTTTTGTCGGATCTAAACGGTCCCCCCATGCATCCCTATGGGCCATCGGATGTCAGCGGAGACATGTCCGCTGACATCCAATCCGTCAAATCTGGACGGATGGAAACCCTATTTTCCATCCGCCCAGCGGATCGGATGAGAACGGACTGACGGTCCATTCCCATCCGATTCCCCCATAGAGATGTATGGGGAACTGACAGCTGTGTCTCCGCACACAGTGCGGAGAACAGCTGTCATCCTCCTGCTCAGCGGGGGATCAGCGGATCGATCCCCTGCTGAGATAAACGGTGTCCGTTTGACGTACACATACCGTAGTGTGAAAGAGCCCTAAAGCTGAAAGTCTGCAGTTAAAGCACTTGTTTGTTTCATTTCAAATCCATTGTGGTGGTGTATAGAGCCAAAAAGATTAGAATTGTGTCAATGTCCCAATATTTATGGACCTGACTGTAAATGCAAAACTAGTAACAAACAGTCAGAAAAAATTAGTAGGGAAATAACATTTCAGTGGCCTCCACCTGTAAACCCATTTTGGGTGTTGTCTCATTGTTGCCCATCCAGTGCACCTGTTAATTTTATTAACACCAAAGCAGCTGAAACTGATTAACAACCCTCTCCGATACTTTACTGACCAGGTCAATATCCCAGGAGTTTATTTGACTTGATGCTGTAATTTTAATT
Organism: Pelophylax lessonae; assembly: GCF_965119305.1. NCBI lineage: Eukaryota > Metazoa > Chordata > Amphibia > Anura > Ranidae > Pelophylax > Pelophylax lessonae. The sequence continues at coordinate 298,696,909 of NC_138773.1, read as the reverse complement.
TTTTTGAGCAGTGGAATAAATCTGTATCTCTCCATCTCTTTTTAAAAACAAAGTTGTAATAAAATATGTTCCCTAAACATCTGGACCATACTCGTATCACAATATCCCTAGTTTACTACTATATGGAATATAGACCATAAAGCAAAATGTTCTGATACATACCACTGATCCACTGTAGCGCTCATTGTCTCTCTGCTTTAAAACTGGTACAAAATAATTCAAACCATCAGGTCCCTGCAGGAGAAGACCTTTTACACTCCCCTCTCTGGCAGCCGGTGTCCTACCCCTCGTTCTTTCCAACCCTGCAGCTTCCATAAGAGCTTTGGCGTGTTCAACCCCTCTGGGAGTGCCAGATGGCCCAAATCCTGTTCAAAGAACTGAAAAAAAAAGGAGAAATCTTCCAGTGGGGGGCCCTGTTTTGGATTTTTCTTCACTTTGGAGTGATTTAATTGAATTTCGTCTTCTGTCTACAGAAGTGGTCTCAACTGTGGCCCTTTTTGGTTTTTATCTGGCCTTTGGGGCATTATCCCCCACCCCCCACTGTCAGAAACCAATGATGGGGCATTTCTCCTCCCATTGATGCAAATGATGGTGCACTATTCCTCCCACTGACACCAATAGAGGCGCAATATTCCTCTCATTGATACCAACGATGGGACACTATTACTGCCTCTATTACCAATCATGGGAAATTGTTTACTCCCAGAGATGCCAGGACGTTTTCTACTTCCCCTGGCCACAGTCCGGCCCAACTAAAGTTTGAAGGACAGTAAACTGGCCCTTTCTTTAGCAAGTTTGGAGACCCCTGGTCAACAGGATAGGAAGTACAGGGAAGTCTCTCCAATAGGACACTGGTAGCAAGGACTTGTTAACCATTCCCTACTCTATCCAAAATGTAAAATAATGTGGCTTTGGGCATGCTAGTGTAACAGAAGTCAAAACCTTTTTTTATTCCATTTTGGATAGAGTAAGGCAGGTTTATAACCCCGTAAGTTTTTATTTTTCCAACTGTGTCCCATTGGGGAGATTTCCCTTCACTACCTGTCTTGTAGCCGGAACAGGAAGACAGAGAAATAAGGGAATCCCAGTTTGTCAACTGGGTCACCAGAGCTAGTGTCCCCATTGGAAACTTTCCCCTTTACTAGTATTCTGATATCAACCCAAAATTTTGGGTTTTCTTTTCGTTCTAGAAAGGTCCACTTTAACATTAATTACAAATGTCTTCCTGTTTACACAGATTATTTTAATGCTCTGTTTGACAGTATCAAATGTATTGCAAAGGGGACGCTGCTCTTTGCTAGCTGTAGCAGAACCTGCGCTGTGCTGGTTACAAGTTAGCTTCCAGAACAAGCTCAGGCTTCTTCTGTAGACTGTGCTGCAAAGTGCATTTTGTGTAATGCCTGGACCAGTGGTCTCCAAAACGTGGCTTGCAGGCCAGATGCACCCCTTGCTTGCCTTTATTTGGCCCTTGGCACCATTTCTCTTACTAATATGAGTGCTATTCCTCATATTGACTCCAATGAAGGGGCATAATAAATCCCACTGCCCCCAACGATGGGCAACTATTCCTTCTACTGATGCCTACAATGGGCCACTATTCCTTCCGCATACACCAACAGTGGGGCACTTTTTCTCGCACCTATACCAATAATGGGGTGCTATTCCTCCCACGGACAAAAACATTTACTCTCACTGACCACAGTCAGTCCCCCTAAAGCCTGAAGGACAGTAAACATTGTCAGGACGTTTGGAGGAGAATATTTTTAGGGCATTACATTTCTAACAAAAAAAAAAAATTGTATTAAGTAAATCGCTTTTTACTTTACATTTAAGAGAATCTTGTGTGTGTGTTTTTTTTTTCTCTGGTAGCTGACCTTTCACTACTTAGGCAGGCCATACACAGAGCGAATTTCTTTCCTGCAACTACAGAAAATGATTTGCTTGATTCCCCTATCAACACACAGTAGTGACAAGGGGGGAAGCCGTCAGCCGCTAGCAGTAATCGCATGTAAAGTCCAGCAGGCTGGTTGTAGCGAGATTCAAACCGTCTATAGCCGACCTTAGTACTGCTGGTTTGCTAGTTTATCCCATTATTTGTTTTAATTTAATTGTAAATAATTGTTTGCACTTTGTCTTTATGCACTATCCTGTGTAGATTAGAGATATAAAATTCCAATTAAATTGATTTTAATTCCAGGTTGTTAAACTAAAAAATGTGGAAAAGCCGAAGGAGGCTGTTAATGTATGCAAACTTGTCTCTTGCTTTCTCTCTCCCTCCCTCTCTCTCCTTCTCTCTCTCTTGCGCTCTCTCTCTCTCTAGCTTTCTCTTTCTCTTGCTTCTCTCTCTCTCTCTCTCTCTCTCTCTCTCTCTCTCTCTCTCTCTCTCTCTCTCTCTCTCTCTCTCTCTCTCTCGCTCTCATGCTCTCATGCTCTCGCGCTCTTTCTCTCTCTCTCTCTCATGCTCTCTCTCTCATGCTCTCTCTCTCATGCTCGCGCGCTCTCTCATGCTCTCTCTTGCTCTCGCTCTCTCTCTTGCTCTCGCTCTCTCTCTTTCTCTTGCTCTCTCTCTCTCTTTCTCTCGCTCTCTCGCTCTCTCTTTCTCTCGCTCTCTCTTTCTCTCTCTCTCGCTCTCTTGCTCTTGCTCTCGCTCTCTTGCTCTTACTCTTTCGCTCTCTCTCTCTCTCGCTCTCTCGCTCTCTCTCTCTTGCTCTCGCTCTCGCTCTCTCTTGCTCTCGCTCTCTCTCGCTCTCTCTTGCTCTCGCTCTCTCTCGCTCTCTCTTGCTCTCGCTCTCTCTCGCTCTCTCTTGCTCTCGCTCTCTCTCACTCTCTCTCTCTCTTGCTCTCGCTCTCTCTTGCTCTCGCTCTCTCTCTCGCTCTCTCTCTCTTGCTCTCGCTCTCTCTCTTGCTCTCGCTCTCTCTCTTGCTCTCGCTCTCGCTCTCTCTTGCTCTCGCTCTCGCTCTCTTGCTCTCGCTCTCGCTCTCTCTTGCTCTCGCTCTCTCTCGCTCTCTCGCTCACGCCTTTTCTCTCTCGCTCACGCCTTTTCTCTCTCTCGCTCTCTCTCTCTCGCTCACGCCTTTTCTCTCTCGCTCTCTCTACAATTTTTCTATCATGCAGTTTTAGTAACAGCTGTCAGTGGCATTTAGCAGTTATTATCCAGTGCTTCCAAACACAGGAGAAGTTAGCTGTACTCAGCCAGGAGTGCGCACTGCTGTCATCTCTTAAAATAGCAGTGAGGTTACACTGTCTTACCTCTCATTCTACTTGGTTGTATATAATTAATTCCATAAGGAATTGGCCTTCAGCGATCTGTCATGGAGTCATCACAGAGCGGTGTCTGCAGCCGCTTTTGCTCAAGCGCAGGAATCGGAAAGACATGGCAAATTGATATTAAAATAAGTGTTTCAGCAAATTGAAATCTTACGGCATTGTTTTAAAGGGCCTTTCCAGTTAATAGAATGAGCCAAGGGTAACAAGAGAGGCTGAAGCAGCATCTTATCTGGTTCCCTTACGGACAACGTGTTAATGCAGGTAGGAAGCACATACACGCTCACTGATAATATGACCCTGTCAGTGAAGCTTTATGAGCCCCTGGCCGCCTACGTTGTGAAAATCTTCTTGAAGGGGATGAACTGCACAAACAGAATAATATTCTTTTAATGAACAGTAAGTTTATATAAAAATTGTAAAATAGGTTTATTCATCTTACACAAACATCCCTTGTGTAATCATAGACAGGGAGATGTATAAACCCAAAAGGAGATGGGACTTGGCTAAGGAGTATATAGTGTACAGATATGTTAAAGGGCCTGTTCCTTCCTACAGAGTGCAGTCTGAAAGTATGAGGCATTCTTTGAGATGGACTTTGACAAAAATGTTTAAACTCCATGCAGATAATATACAAATATACAATAGTGCCACATTGCTCTCCCATTAATCACCAAAAGCAAATGATTAAGTGTTCAGTGTAATAACAAGTAAAAATAAATATGTGTATTATAGTATGCAAAAGTAAAAACCCATATATTGTATAACAAGACATCTTCATGTGCATCAGGTCTAATTTTGTGATTCTAAGATCTTACTTTTTTTTGTGCTCCCTGCAAATGATAAAATTACACATGCTACACCTCAGTGTGTTCAAAACTCCAACTTCTTTTATAGACCTATATATGATACAGGTCAGAATGCGCTGTTCCTTTTTAAAGGGAAACTCCCTACTCTTCTCTCTTTCTTCAACTTGGGAACATTGGTACAGGACAATGGGGTATTTTCCCTTTTAATGGGAAGAGATCTTCACTTCTTTCTCATCAGCTAGCCAAACAGATGGTGATGTGCTCAAAAGAAAGAAAAAAAACTCCTCCCATTTTGCAACAATCTTCTGCATAAAACATTTTTTTTTTAAACCGAAAATACTGCCCTGCAGAGAAATTGCCTCCAATATAAAATTGCTGAGTGCTTCTCCGACACTGACAGTAATACTTCCTGGTTGTGACGTCACCCAGCTCCACCCTATGCACATCGTCAATCACCTGACTTCATCAGGGTATTTTAGTTTTTGGAATAACTAAATTTTAATCTTATAAAATAGAGACTTTATACACATTTCTATGTCTTGTTTAATGTGGGGTTTTTACTTGTGTATACTGTAGTTTGTTATACACATTGATTTTACTTATTACACTGAACATTTATTCATTTGTTTTGTTTGTTTTTTTTGTGATTGATGGGAGCACAGCTGGACACTATTATATATTTGTGTACTTGTACTGAATGTAGGAACGATAGTAAGTGACTGCACACAGCTCATAAGGTAGCATTAATTTATAAGAGCAGCACAGTAGTATTTATTTATTTTTAGCTTATTAGTTTTATCCATGCAGGTAATGTCTTGGGTAGACTTTGAACCCAAAGTTGCAAGGCAAAAGTTAACCATTTAGCCACCATCTTTGTGTCTAGGTGCAATCCTTGTTAGCAGGGGGTGAAAATTTGCATTGATTGACAAATTTAATCAAAGGCAGTCTGTCATCATTGGGAATAAATTTAGAATCATTGGTAAAATCAGCGATTCACCATTCAAAATTGGGAAATGTTATAAACTGATCAGGACCAGTAATTGTCACTTTACCAGGTGATATGCAAGCAAGTCTAGCAGGTGATGGATTCACTTATAAGTGTGGTGAATCTTCCATTGAGCATCCAGTAATAAACAGATCAATTTGCTGATTTTAAATTTCCCCCCAGTTCCCATCCATTTTGTTTTGTGTGGGGTTAGAATTCTGCTGAAGCAGGGATCCTTAAAGTAGAATCAAACCCAAAAGCAAATGTTTAACCACTTGACCTCCATAAGATTTACCCCCCTCATGACGGGCCATTTTCATGCGATACGGCACTGCGTTACTTTAAAGAGGTTGTAAACCTCAGAATTTAAAAAAAAAAATGAACACCTGAAAGACAAACACATAATGAGCTAGTATGCATCATACTAGCTCATTATGAAATACTTACCTTAGAACGAAGCCCCGCAGTGCGGACCTCTCACCTGTCTCATGGGTGACATGTTCGGTTGCCCTTCTTCCGGGTTTGCGGCATCCGGCCATCTGATTGGCTGGAGCCGCGACGACGTCCCTCCCACGGGAGCCGACGATCATGGTACAGGGCTCTGAAGGAACGTCACGAGCGGCCGTTCCTTCAGAGCGCATGCGCCAGTAATGTCACTGGCTGCATGCAAAGTAAATATCTCCTAAACGGTACATGTATAGGAGATATTTACAGTTCCTATAGGTAAGCCTTATTATAGGCTTACCTATAGGTACAAGTTGCAAAAGAGGGTTTACTTCCTCTTTAATTGAGAATTGCGCAGTCATTTAACACTGTACCTAAATAAAAATGACATTTGTTCCCCACAAGTAGAGTTTTCTTTTGGCGATATTTGATCATCACTGCGTTTTTTACTTGTTTTATAAACAAAAGACCGACCATTTTGGATTAAAAAAAATATCTTTATTTACTATCTGCAATGAAACATATCCAATAAAAAAAAAATCGAATTTCTTCATAAATTTAGGCAAATATCTGCTACATGTGTTTGGTAAAAAAAAAAAAAAAATCCCAATAATCGTTTACTGATTGGTTTGCACAAAAGATTTAGGGTCTACAAACTATGGGATATATACTGGAATTTTTATTGTTTACTAGTAATAGCGGCGACCTCAAGTGAGACTGCAATATTGCGGCGGACATTCTGACACTAACTGACACTTTGTGGGAACCAGTGACACTAATACAGTGATCAGTGCTGAAAATATGCACTGTCACTGTACTAATGACACTGGCTGGGAAGGAGTTAAATATGTAGGGCTATCAAAGGGTTAAATGTGTGCCTAACCAGTGTTTGTGTGTGTGTGTACTGTGAGGTGTTTTTACAAAGGGAAGTGAAAATTCTTTACTTGCTCTCTGCCAGAATGGAGCTCTGCATTGTTTACATAAGCAGCGCTCTGCCCAGCCTCTCCTCTTGATATTCTGCGATTGCCGGTGGACATCCATTGACTGGCACCGCTGATCATCTTCTGCTGTGACAAATCACAGCAGAAGCGGTGTGTCCCTTAGGTGTAAGTGCAGAATCATGTACAGCATATATACGTAATTCTGCACTTGGCCAAATCACCGGATTAGAAAAATAGAGAACCAATACTGCCACCACATCTAATGTTTGGTAAGTTGCAATATATTAAATTTTTGGTTTCAGGTTTAATACGGCTTTAACCTTTTAATGATTACAGAACCTCAACGACTTGCCTAATATGTTTTTACCCAAATTTGATTTTTTTGCAATCAAAAATTAGAATCAAGGTCATTTCTTCATTTGCAAAGAATCCGGATTTCAATTTTTATTTCAGTTTATTAGAGATCCATTCACATGGCCACATTGTTTTGTTTCCATACCCCCAAAGGGTATGATCACCTCTAGTTAAGAGCACCTGTGCAAAATCTTTCCATTTTGTGTGGTGTGGTCTCCTTTGGTACCGGCTTGCCTGAGTCTTTCTCAATCCAGTATACTTAAATGCACGGTGAGTGTACAATAAAATGTAAAGCGCTGCGCAAATTGTTGTGTCTAAATACTGTGATAAATAAAATAAAATCTTACAGTGCGTGCAGTATCACAATGCTTTAGGAAAGACTAGCATTAGAGATGGGCCAAAACATATTGGCCTAAAATGGTGTTCTCTGCATTTTGCTGATTTGAAAATAAAGTGCAGATAATGGTGCCGAAAATGCACACGATTTTGCTGCAGTTTTACCACTATTTTAATGTGCTTATGGTGTATTTCTTCAAAGGTCATGTGATTCAAAAACTGCATAAAAAATGTAACAAGGGTGCGTTGTTAATGCGTTCTTGCTTCATTTTCAAGGCATTTTGACGGGTAGGTGCGTTTTTTGGTGTTTTTTTTTTTTTTTTTTACTGACCAAAATTGTGCTAAAGGTGCCAATATTGGCCGACAATAAATTCATATTCATTTAAATTCATGATATTATTAAAAAGTCAAATATAATATATATATATTTTTTCAAAACTGTCTTTTTCGGAATCCTGAATTTTTGGTTTTGGCACCAAAATTTCCGTTCGGTGCACCTCTAACTAGAATGATATAACCTTTGTATCGGTTTACAGGTGGAAATAGAAACTGAATCATACAGTGTGCATCCAGAAAGTATTCACAGCACTTTAATGTTGTCATGTTACAGCCTTATTCCAAAATGGATTCCGTTCATTATTTTATTCAAAATTCTACAAACAATACCCCATAACGACAACATGAAGGAAATTTGTTTGAAATCTTTGCATATTTATTAAAAATAAAATTGAAACAAATCACATGTACATAAGAAGTATTCGCAGCCTTTGCCATGACACTCAAAATTGAGCTTGGGTGCATCCTGTTTCCACTGATCAACCTTGAGATGTTTCTACAACTTGATTGGAGTCCACCTGTGGTAAATTCAGTTGATTGGACATGATTTGAAAAGGCACACACCTGTCTATAGACCTCTGAGACAGGATTGTGTCAAGGCACAGATCTGGGGAAGGGTACAGAAATGTTTTTTTAGCATGCGTAAATGGAAGAAGTTTGGAACTATCAGGACTCTTCCTAGAGTGGTCCACCCAGGCAAACTAAACGATCAGGGGAGAAGGGCCTTAGTCAGGGAGGTGACCAAAAACCTAATGGTCACTCTGACAGAGCTCCAGCGTTTCTCTATGGAGAGAGCTGAACATTCCAAAGGAACAACCATCTCTGCAGCACTCCACCAATCAGGCCTGTAAGGTAGAGTGGCCAGACAGAAACCACTCACTCGTCAGTAAAATGCACATGACAGCCCACCTGGCATTTTGTCAAAAGGCACCTGAAGGACTCTCAGACCTAAATTCTCTGGTCTGATGAAACAAAGATTGAACTCTTTGGCCTGAATGGCAAGTGTCATGTGTAGAGGAAACCAGGCACCACTCAGCACGTGATCAATAGCATCCCTTCAGTGAGGCATGGTGGAGGCAGCATCATGCTGTGGGGTGTTTTTCAGCAGCAGGAACTGGGAGACTAGTCAGGATCGAGGGAAAGATGAATGCAGCATTGTAGAGACATCTGCTCACTGGGACCTTTAATGCTGCAAACCTTTTTCTGTACCCTTCCCCAGATCTGTGCCTCCATACAGTCCTGTCTCTGAGGTCTACAGAAAATTCGTTGGACTTCATGGCTTGTTTTGTGCTCTGACATGCACTGTTACCTGCGGGATCCTATATAGACAGGTGTGTGCTGATGTCCATTCAACTGAATTTACCACAGGTGGACTCCAATCAAGTTGTAGAAACATCTCAAGGATGATCAGTGAAAACCAGATGCACCTGAGCTAAATTTTGAGTGTCATGGCAAAGGCTGTGAATTCTTCTTATGAACATGTGATTTGTTTCACATTTTATTTTTAATACATTTGCAAAGATTTTACACAAACTTCTTTCACGTTGTCAATATGGGGTATTGTTTCTAGAATTTTGAGGAAAATAATAAATTGAATCCATTTTGGAATAAGGCTGTAACATAACAAATTGTGGAAAAAGTGAAGCACTGTAAATACTTTCCGGATGCACTGTGACTGAGAATTTTTATGTAATTTTTATTACAGAGGGAATGCCATTCATTTGTCTGCACGTAAAGCCCCCCCCCCTCCCCCTCCCCCTCCCCTCAACCATGCTAGAGCTAAGAGGTTTGACATGCAAGGCCAGGTGCCATCATTCTGGCCAAGCAGTGAGTGTCAGAATAATGACCCAAGCTGCATTATCGTTTGGGTGAAATACTGCCAAATGTTCCCTCGGTTAGAAAAAAACAGTTCTGTTCCAAGATAGTGATATTATTATGGAGATCAATCTAAGACTTAATTCATTGTCAAAGCAGCTCCAAAAATTGACATTCTAAAAGGATGCTGTAGGTAACAGATTATTTTTTCTCTTTCGTTCATTGATGGACACTGCTCCATATCTTCTTTGACCCTTGGGTTATGCTGCTCTCCATTGGAGTAGGACATTAGGCAAATAAAAATTGACTATGCCCATAGGGCAGTCCTAGGGGGTATACCCCCACTTCCTCCTAGGGGACTTCAGTTTTTTTTCTGCCTAGTCAAAAGTAAGGACCTAGTTCCTTGCTGGGATCTCTGGTCCTAGCATTTTTCTTTTTTAAACAATATTTTTTTCTTTTATTATTTTCTGAACTACAAACAAGTCTGTTCCAGTGAGAACTACAATCAACTGCTAGACTGGATGACGCACTGGATATCCTAGATTCTTACTGTCTTCCCAGTCCGACCAGCGAGCTCGGCCCGACCGCAGCTTCGCTCTAGGTCAGCCGCGACATAGTCCCACTGGACGGGTGCTGGCCGGCTAGGTAAACGTCTTGCGAGTTCGCATAGCCCTTGTCACTACCTTGGTCACAAACTGAGTCGCAACATACCTCTGACCTACAGCATCCCCATTCCAAGATGGTGCGGTCGTCTGCCCAGAGTGGTGCCCGCCCGGTTCCAAGGTGTGGTCAGTAGTGTTCCCCCTTCCCTTTTGGTGAATGCTCGGGGTGGACGTGGGCCCCTTCTTGGTTTGGTAGGCCCCCCATGTGTCCTTCATTCCCAAATGGCGCTTCCCTCACTATTGGAGTCTCCCTCTGCCCGGTCTCTTTCACCAGCTCCCCCCTCAGTCCCTGAGTGGCCATAACATTTACATGCATTGGGGTGTTCAGCGGTGATGGGGCTGGGGGGAGGGGCACGACGCCCGCTGACAGGTGGAAAAGATTTTGGAGTGATGGTCCTGGTGGGGGTTCCTGCCAGGGACCCCTTTCTGGCTGCATGTACCTGGTGGGCCTGGGGGATCCCATGGGTTGCGCGGGCGCCACCATTTTTCTGTGGATGGTTCCTAATGGTGTCGGCGGCCATGTTTTGGTAGTTTTCCATTGATTTCATTGCGGCGGCCATTTTCTTGTAGACTGTGGAGCGGTGTTTCCGCTGTAGGCCTCTAGTGGCAGTGCCTGCTCTTCCTTTTCTTCTTTGATTGCTGCACAGCTTGCAGTTTGGTGCTCTGTGTCCCACCTGAGTTGGTGGTGGTGAGTCCCTGGTGGTGCGTAACGCTCCCTCTTTATGCTATAGCAGTATTTTTGGTGCGCTGAGACCTGTGGTACCACTGCTACAGGAGGGGGGATTTTCACAGCAAGTTTTCCAGATTTTGCTTGTGGTCCCCAGATTAACTATGGAGTCCCTGGAACATGTCACCACCTGACCCACTCTCTGAAGCTGCGGGACCCTCTGGGTCTCAATTCGCCCTGGTGGCCATGATGGCGATCCTGCAGTCACCGATGTCCAAAGTGGACATGGCCCTTCTAAATAGGCCTAGCAAAAAACGCCCCCCGCCTTCACCTGCATCCTTTGCCGCCTCAGATTCTGAGGTTGCTTTGGCCGCCGCGGACACAAGTCAACCCACTGGGTCTGCGCCCTCGCACCCTGAGTGCTCTGAGAAGTGAGGATTTATCCTCTTCCACTTCGGCCGCGCATGAAAAGGTGCTTGTGGATGCACTGATTGTATCAGTGCAGGAAACTTTAAAATTGATAGACACAGCTAATGCTGCGTCACTGAGATCTGCACTGTGTAACTTCAGCTCCCTGCCCCCCTGCCTCTGGAGGCTCAGAAATGCTGTGTAATGTCAGCACTTTAAACTGATGTAGAGGAGAGAAGGCTGAAGTTAAACAGGTACAACTTATGTAGGAGGATTTGTTTCCTCTGTGTATCACCTGAGACCAGTCACTTCACTGGGTATATATTAGGGATCGACCGATTATCGGCAACACCGATATGCACTTTCCACGATATATCGGAATCGGCCCCCGAAGTTACCAACATTGCTGATATTGTGCGTGGCGCACACGTGACGTCATTCTCCGGCGTGCTGCACACGTTCTGCCTTCTAAGACTGCCTCCCACGCCTCGGACAGCCTCGTGTGCAGCCAGCTGCAGTCCGGTCACGGTGCCAGCCAGCCACCCACCACCGTGTTCCAGCAAGTCAGCCACCCACAACAAGCCAGGATGAGTTACACCAAACCAGCCACCCACATCTGGGTGACACCAAGCCATCCACCCACAACAGGGTGACACCAAGCCAGCCACCCACCACAGTGTTCAAGCAAGCCAGCCACCCACAACAGGGTGACACCAAGACAGCCAGCCACCCACCACAGTGTTCTAGCAAGCCAGCCACCCACAACAGAGTGACACCAAGCCAGCCACCCACGACAGGGTGACACCAAGCCAGCCACCCATGACAGGTTGCCAGCAAGCCACCCACACTGCCAGGCGTCAGCCCCCGACCCACAACAGGGTGACAGCCAGCCACCTCACAACAGGGTGACAGCAAGCCACCCACAGCAGGGCAGGGTGCCAGCAGCCAGCCAGCCATTTTTTTAACCTTATTGTCTTTCAAATTGCAATGGAGATAGATGAAGACAGAAAAAGTAAAAGTGTGGTCTGGGACTATTTCTCGTCTCAACGATCTCCAGGAAAAGCAGCAGTGTGCAACACATGCACAAACAATATAAGCATAAGATCAGTAACTGCAAAAAACAAAAATACATCAAATTTTTGGGCCCATCTAAGAGTTCATCATATTGAATTATATCATGCAGCACAGAAAAAACAAAATGAATATCAATGTGATTTTGAAATACCTCCTCCACTATACCAGGTAACAATAACTGATATATTTCAGAAAAAAAACAGATGTCACTGTCTAGATTCAGATGGAAGATCCCAACTGCTGGACAGTAATCACAGAGATGATGGTCAGTGATAACCAACCTCAATTTACAATGGTGTCTGACTCAGGATTTAAGCGGTTGATGTCCATACTTAAGCCAAGGTAGACACTGAAGAGTGAGAAGTATTATCGAACAGAAATGCTGGGAAAGATTCACCAAAAGGTCGTTGAGACCTCACTCTCATTCACGGCTGACTGATGGTCAGGACAAACCGAGTCACTAATGATTCTTACATGCCACTTCATTGACAGAGGATGGACAAAAAGGCAATTGGTCTTGAATACAAAGTGATGCAAAGATCCCACACGGAGTACAGTAGAGAAATGAAAGGAGTGAGGCTTGCTGATATGTCAGACCTCAGTGTCATGGCACACCACACCCTCCAACCTTTAAATGATGGTCTGTGAAGCCAGAGAACTTTGATAGATGTTTTGAGAAGCATAAAGAGATTAAAAATGTTGTGCTGGCAAGTCTTTTGAATCCTCGATACAAGAACCATGCTTTCTCTTCTGATGATGTATTGGCCAAGGCAAAACAATGGCTGACAGGAGATATTCAACAGGCGGTGTAGGAGGTTCCTGACGAAAAGTCCAGAACAGCATTTTTATAATCTGAAAGAGCAGCATGCTGCAAAAACAGAAAAACGTCCAAAAAGACAATGAACAGAAGAGAATCTTCTTCATCATGGTCGAATTTATATGACATTTTCAGTGTTTTATTAAGGCCTCATGCAGAGGATTCTTCTGAATCTGCAATAATGAGCCTGGATGATGAACTTCATCTCTATTTGAAGGAACCAGTAATTGACAGAAGTGGTGATCCTCTTCAGTGGTGGAAAGAAAATGAGGCACACTACAAAAGACTTGCTTCCCATGCTAGAAGATACCTCTCTCTCTGCTCCTCTGTCCTCCTGTACCAAGTGAGCGTGTTAATGAAGTGGCAGCATTATATGAAAAAGAAGCCGTTTAACAGATGAACATGAACATGCTGCTTTCTGCAGTATAATATTGTTCTACTTAACTGGGGTATTGAAAAGTGTATTAATACTAGTGTCCACTCCAATCCACTGTCTAGTTTTGCCTAGCTTTTTTTCTAGCAGTTTTGCACTGACTGCAGTAAATCATTGCAGTGAGTGCACTACTGCAGCATTAGTCCACTGACTCCAATCCACTGTCTAGCTGTTTGTCTAGCTTTTTTCTAGCAGTTTCGCACTGACTGCACTGCAGTAGTTAAAGTGGAGTTCCACCCTAAAATTTAACATCGGTCCATCTTCTTGCTCCGGGTCACCTGAAAAACAAATGGATAATCACAATTTTTTTTTTTTTTACTTATTTTGTTTTAGAAGAAAATATATTCACCTTACTTCCACTTCCTCCCTCTGCGGCCACGGCGAGTCGTCACTTCCTGGCTTGCAATGATTCCTGGGAGCTGAACGTCTTCGCTCCCAGGAATCAATGCGCCTGCACCGGCCCCGGCGTCAGTTCCGGTGCAGGTGCGTCATACCTTGCTAAACAGCTTCTGGGCATGCCCAGAAGTTGTGCAGGGATGACGCTGCAGCCCCAGAAGTGACGGTGGGGCCGGTGCAGTGCATTGTGGGACCGAAGAGGATTGCGCTGGCTTCAGCTGCCCACACCTGAGATGGCAGCGCTGGACAAGACAAGGTATGTCTTCTAAAAGGTAAGTGCAACCTGGGACAGTTCAGAGGCTATCCATTGTGGAATGTACTAGCCCTGACTGTCCCGGGGGTATTTTTATGTATTTTTTTTTTTTGTTTTAGGTGAACTCCGCTTTAATTAAAATTATTGCAGTGAGTGTACTACTGCAGCAGCTTATGCATCATTCACAATCAGATGATGTGAAACTGATGTCCCTGCAAGTGCAGTTTTCCTTTTCAGTTTTCATGCAGTGAAGGTGTGAAGAACAAGCCCTTAATGTTAAAAATGTTAATAAACATTAACATGTTCAGTAACAAATTTGTGTCGAAATTTGTGTTTATTTAGCAAAACTTTAAATGTTCAAAATATCGGCGCATATCGGCTGATACCGATATGCATTGGCCAAAATATCTGTATCGACAACGAAAAACCGATATCGGTCGATTAATTGTGTATATATAAGCATTTACAACCACTTCAACTGCCATGGAGAAAAATGAGGCATCAGACCTGGCTCTACTGCCTGGCAGAGGTGGTCCTGGATCACAAGATTAGATAAGCAGAGTTGCAAGTGAAAGAGTTCTCTTGTCCATAGTTGGGCTGTGTATTTAGAGATCTTTCTGTAGTTTAGCATTAATTACTATCCTGTTTTTCCATTAGAAGTGAGCTCCTTAAATTATTAGCATACTGATAAACAGAAAACTTGTTTGTGTTTCTAATTATATAGCTTACCAGTAAAGTACCTAGACCTGATAATAACAGCGTATGTATATGACATACTTCTCTCAACACGTGAACATTATAATATCTTTCTGAAAATTACCCTTTTTTCCAATTTTTTTTTTTATATATTTATAATGTGGTTCAAATTCCTAGGTCATTGCAGCATTCTTTTAATTTTAAAAATACATTTCCATTCAGAGTGTAATTACTGGAAATTTGCATAATTACATAACGGTTCTGCTTATAGAATAAGAAGACCTGGAGATCTAAATTTGCTGTGCTTTTTTTTTTTCTTTTCATATTTATTTTTTTTATCGTACACCTGTCTTAATTGCTAGCCTGAAACACACTAAAACGTCCTTCATTACATGATTGCTCCCACCAAAAACACATTGACAAGCTGCAGTTTATATCGTTTTTTTCCTTTCCTTCTTTTTTTTTTTATCGGCTGAACAAGTGCGAAGTTCTCGGTTCTCTTGTGCGTTGGCTGTGTTAAGTGACGGAGGTGTGATTAAATTGTAAAAAAGAAATATGTATATTTTTATACCATGTGAATGTGTTAAAGGTGTTTGATACTTTTAAAGTAAAACTTCACCTTAAAGTGAAATTTGTGCTATTTTTTGAAATGTCGATATTGGCTACAACTTTTAAACACGGGGAAATTTGAGTAGTAATTATATTTTTTACTCTGTTAAATTACGCAAATTAAAGCGGTATTAAGCCCAACACTAAAAATGTAGTATACTGAACAAAATCTAAACGCACCACTTTTGTTTTTGACCTAATTTTTCATGAGCTGATCTAAGACTTTTTCTATGTACACAAAAGAAAGGCCTATTAATCTCAAATATTGTTCATAAATCTGTCTAAATCTGTTTTAGGGTAGCCATACATGTGTCGAATTTCAAAAGAACATTCTTTCGCAAATCAGAAACTTTGTGCATTTTTTGATTCGATGGTGCCACCATTGATTTCGAAATTCGACTGACCAAGCCTTCAATTTCACCTTTATATTGCTACAGAAAATAATTTTTGTGGCTGGGAATCTTTTCTTTCCGGGAATTTTATTTTCTTGCAATCATGCACCTTTCTTTTTTGATTATATGTCTAGTACGATTCTCCCATCATTAATTAGAAAATCGTTAGATTTTCAAAAAAATTTCCAACATGCCCGATCACTCACATTCGATGACCGTACGATAAATTGGCCGTTGTTGCGGCCCACTAATGGTGCGAAATTCGAACGAAAATTCTTTGATAAGATTTTCGAAATTCGACCCATGTATTGCCTGCCTTAGTGAGCGGAGATAATTCATCCACCTCACAGGTGTGGTATATCAAAATGCTGATTAGCTAGCATGATTATTTCACAGGTGTGCCTCAGGCTGGCCACAATGAGGCTGGGTTCACACTGGGGCGGCTTCAAAGTCGCTCAATTCTGAAGCCGCCCCATGCAGTGCGACTTCAGCGTTGCTTGCAATCAACTTCTCTAATAGGAGTCAATGCAAGTCGCCCACAAAGTAGTGCAGGAACCTTTTTCCAAGTCGGAGCGACTAGAATTGCTCCGATTTAAAACGTTTTTATTGCACTGAATAAAGCTCGACTTGTCAGGCGGCTAAGTCACCTGACAAGTTGCCCCAGTGTGAGCTGGGCCTAAAAGGCCACTCTAAACTGTGCAGTTTTATCACACAGCACAATGCCACAGATGTTGCAAGTTTTGAAGGAGCGTGCAATTGGCATGCTGACTGCAGGAATGTCCACCAGAGCTGTTGCCCGTGAATTGAATGTTCATTTCTCTACCATAAGCCGTCTCCAAAGGCGTTTCAGAAAATTTGGCAGTACATCCAACCGGTCTCCAACCACAGACCACATGTAACCACACCAGCCCAGGACCTCCACATCCAGCATCTTCACCTCCAAGATCGTCGGAGACCGGCCACCTGGATAGCTGCTGCAACAATCGGTTTGCATAACCAAAGAATTTCTGCACAAGTTGTCAGAAACCGTCTCAGGGAAGCTCATCTGCATGCTCGTCGTCCTCATCGGGGTCTCCACCTGACTGTAGTTCGTCATCATACCCGAGTTGATTTGGCAAATGCTCACATTCAATGGCGTCTGGCACTTTGGAGAGATGTTCTCTTCACGGATGAATCCTGGTTTTCTTAGTTCTTTGAAAAATGGGGGCAAAACAAGTGTTGCGTTTTATAATTTTGTTCAGTATATATTGCAGCTTACCAATCCTTAAATGTGGTGGTTGCATTTGTTTTTTTTTTTTTTTTTTTTTTTCATTTTTGTAAGCTTTTTTCCTTTTTTTTTAACCTGGTGATCAGTGACACTCCTCCTGTATCAGAGCGCCCCACTCTGGATGAAGGAGCAACTGATCCTTTTGGACAGCAGCATTGGTCCCGGGGGGGGGGGGGGGGGGGCGTTTTCGTTGTACTAGATTTGGATACACCAAGCAAATTAAAGCCTAACTCCAGCTAACCCTTTAAAAGCAGTTACAGCAACCAATGTTATTTTTTCCTTTTGGGATGAAGGTTTTACATAAAACGAAACATTGTAAGCACCTCTGTAAGGCCCCTTTTAGACAGGGTGGAATCTGTCCAAGCGCATCTACCTGTTCAGCAGGGGATCTCTCCTTTGAGCAGGCGGATAACAGGCCCATGTCTGCTCCACTAAGCAGACTGTCTGTCCGATTCCACCCGATCCGTTCCTCCGGAACTGATACCCATCTGTCTGTTTTTAGTGGACTGGATCAGATGCCTGCTGGGAACAGCAGACACATGTCTACTGACATCCGTCACCCCATAGAAGACAATGCAGGCTCCTCTCAGGTCCGCCTGAAAAAACAGACAGGCAGACCCCATCAGTCCGCTGGTGTGAAAGGGGCCCTAGTGTTAAATGGCTTGTCTCATCCCTGTAACTGATACTTGTGCAAGAGAGCTTGTTCTTTTGAAAAACAACATACTTGGCAGATCAACAGATAAAAATAGAAAAGCGAGCCTAAAAAGGTAAATGAGTGCAACCATCACATCTGCAGTATAATAAATGTTAGGTTTTGTGTTTGATACTGCTTTAAAACTATAGGGTGCAATAGAACTATGTATCTGTCTTTTCATGGATAAAATGTGGCCATCTTGTAAAGCGGTATTAAAGTCCTCTTTGTGATTCTTACCTACAGCTATAATAAGGCTTACCTGTAGGTAAAATGAATATCTCCTAAACGTGCAGCGCTTAGGATATTTTTACCTTGGATGCAGCCGTTTGACATCACTACGCATTCCCTCTGAAGGTCCAGCATACCTTGCCTGACCTTCAGAGCATTGTGCTGTAACCGAGGGCCCCTGCATGCATGCATGACATCATCACGGCTCCTGCCACTCACATAGCCAGAGTCCACAAACCTGAAAGGAGGACTGGGTGAAGATGGAAGCTCCTCTCAGGGGGGACAACATGCCGCTGGAGGGCTTTGTTTTAAGGTAAGTATCTTATGATGTGCTAGTATGTCATGCATAATGGCTATTATTTTGCAGGGGAGAGTTTTTTTTTTTTTTTTTTGCAGCTGTTTATTATCACTTTAAACAGCTTCACACAAACCCCAATTTTGGGAATGGTCTCCCTCTTTTAAATTTTGACTTTCTCTGGTAGCACAGTAAAGTTTTCCTAAAAACAGAAGGTATGCATTCTAGGTATCTCATTCTAACCTATATATATATATATATATATATATATATATATATATATATATATATATAAATAAAAATTAGGATTATATGGGTGGAGCAATGCAAGTCATCATTTTACACCCCAATGGCCAGTTGTACCTCCAGAACCTCTGGTGTAAAGTGCAAATTTAGCCTAGTATTATAGGGCTATTTATACCAGGCATCACTAAACAGTGGACCATGGTCCAGTTTCAGACCGTGCCACTGTCTTATCAGGACCTCTACAGTTGCACTGTTTAGTAGTCGGATTTCCTCCTCAGCCGCCATTGCTGTCACTTGCACAGCAGAAAGGATGTCTGGAGATTGGACACAGATGAAAGGGGACGAGAGCTTCTCGTGTTCACTTCAAGTTAAATAGCAGGCAGTCGGTTGCTTGGACACTGGGCCTTCCTAGCAACCAATCACCAGCTTGTTAACATTAGAAGCTGTGCAGCTCCTGCCCTCTGTGATAACAAAGGGTGAAAATTGCGCTCAGCAGTCACTGAAAAAAGTGCTTTAGTGCATAAATATTAGATATTAAAATGCAAATGAGATATCGTTTAACACAATAAATAATAAACGAACATTGGTGACTCATGTGGTTCAAAAAAGTCCTTAAGGTGCTCAGTGCAAACTGTGTCTTCAGCAGCAAGATTAGGTAATATGGGAACCTTCACCAAAAACACCTCCACCCAGTGGTAAGACAATATACCTCTTACCAGACAACGATGACCCCTTAATTATAGGGGGTCAAAAACCGGCATTAATCTCCACATAGGTTCAAAATGTTCCTCAGCGCTGTCTCTGCTTAGAGGATATTGGTCCAGATGCCTTTAAGAAGCTTCGGATCTCCGAGCATCATAATGTAAAAGAACAAGGAAAACTCCAATGGTGTAATAACGTCATATATTGGGGTTTAATGATAGAATTGCACTTACATCAAAAGCACCTGCCCTCTGTCCAGACCTGCTGTGCTTTTCACCCTGTGTAAGGTGGAACACTGAAGGGGCTGAGAACACCACTAAGAGGGATGGGATAGAGAGGGGAGATGTGAAGGGGGGGCTCAGGACACAACTCGGAAGAGTGCTGAGAACACAACCACTGATGATGGGCTATGGGCATTGATGTGAAGGGGTGGGCTAAGGACACTACTGTGAAGGTGGGACTATGATGTAAAAGGGGGATCTTGATGTGAAGGGGGAGGGAACTGTGATGTAAAGGGGTGGATTGTGATTGGCAGGGGATACTGAGAAAGCCTATGTAAGAACATCATTGCGATATTAAAGCAGGGGCAACTGTGATGTGAAGAATCTGAATCATTGCACAAACTTTTGATTCAGACCTCTGCTGGAGGACTGTATTTTTGTGAATTTTAATTCAATACCCCTGATTTCCACTGCCCTGCTCGGTCCTAAGCCATACTCAATAGAAACCACGGTTTCCATGTACTGCACTGATGATGATGGTCAAAACAGCCTAATGCTTCATTGACTGGGCATACCGGTCTGAAGGGCTGTCTTTAGCCACTCTGGGTGCACAGGTGTTTTCTGCATGGGCATGGAGATAGCATGTTGAAATCAATGACAGGTGGCTGGTTGCACAGACCTCCGCACAACTCCACACACGTCATCCCAGCGTGCACAGATCAGGATGCAGACAAGACTGCATTCCGATTCATGCATTGGGCCCATACTGATGTAAGCTCTGGGATGTACATAAGACGTGTTCTGTTGAACACACAGTGGTACACACAGACGTAAATTCATCCAGTTCCTGTTGAACTGGCCAAATTTCAGTGCGCTTATACCCTGCTTAAAGCAGTATACTTACCTTATTCTTTGCTCCCGTAGGCTTCCTTCTCTTTTTGCAATCATTCCCTCAAAATCTCTTGCTATTGCTATCTGATTGGTTGCAGCCCTCTGATATCATCCTTTACAATGCAGGATCAGCAGTCGTGCATTGTACCGGAGGACACTGAGAAGCCCCCCCCCCCCCCCCACTTTCTTGAGCATTGGACAGCAGACAAGAGCGCAGGCTACTTTATTCACTTGCTGTCTGTTGAATGTGACAGGAAGAATAGTTTTTGCCCCCAGCCTCTCCCCCCCCCATGTTGAGGTACCCGAGTCAGATCTTGATCTAATGATGTGCGCAGTGGAAATAATGAAAAGCAGTGGCTTTGTCTGGCTGTCTGCCCCCTCATTGGCTCAAAGACAGCAGCGGGAGCTATTGTGTCCTTTGGACACAGAGCAGGGGTGGGGAAGGCCTTCAAGAAATAGTTTTACTTCTTTCTAACTGGCATAACAGGAAGTAAAGCAACATTTTTCCCCATTGAGGAGAAAGGATTAAAAACCAACCTGAGGGTATAATGCACCCCAAAGGTTTTGTATGGAGAACTAAAAAATAATTTTCAGATTGGATGGTAATTTGAAGGTACATCAATTCTCCTCTGAGCAGCAAAATATATCACCTGTGATGTATTTCAGTTATCTTGCAAACCTGGCCTGTTAGTGGGTCCCAAGGCCCAGAGTTCCACTGCTGTAGACCATAACCTAGCCGAATTAAGGTATGCACAGATAGCATACAGGTAAGACACCGACACCTCAGGAGGTACTCTATCACAGAGGTCAAGCGACAGTAGAAGAGTCACTATTTGTATCCATATATCCCATATTTATGAAACTTTTTGGAACAACCGCAAGCTAAATGGATAGCTTTGGAAAGTGGTAAAACTGAGTTGACCGAGTGCTTCCAAAAATTCAGCGAGGGAGCTGAAGAGGATTTCCATCTGAGTGCAATAGCCTTGCGTGCAAAATGCAGTGGAAGACCCAAAAGAGTTTGAGGCCCTATGAGGAGTTAAGGAGTCCACTAGACCCAACAGAGACACATCAATCTTCAATGACACCTGAATAGTGGTAACTGAGAGGATAACCGAGGTTACAGCCGCCCAGAAGGTCTGGATTTGGGGCACCGCCAGAAAATATGCATGTAGTCCACTGAGTCGAATACACCTCCAGCAGGTAGCTGGGACAAATGGGTGCTGAATCTTAAATTGAATCAGTCTGTCCCTAGCGGCCACCAGCTGCGAAAAGGAGCATTCCCACATCTTTAACTAGTCCTCCTCGCCCAGCTCTGGGAAGTCAAAAAGCAACTTGGATCTAATGCCTCGTACACACGCATCGATTATTGGCCGGGAATTTTCGGCCGACGTCCGATCGGCCGATTTTCGGCTTGTTAGAATGATGCTTTCGACAACCGACTCCGACTTTTCGGCCGAATAAAATCTAGTGTGCAGGCTATAAAATTTTTTTTGCCCGTCAACACAACGGCCGATTTTCCGTCAGCCAGTACAGATTTCGGCAGACAAAAATCTGATGAGCAAGACTGGGCATGTTCAGAGAAGAAAAAACACACGGAAAGTAAACCAACACATGACATCACTTCAGAAGTAGAATTTTGTTGGCCGAGAAAATTAGTGTGCAGTCTAGGCACATTCCAACCAACACAACACCACTCTGGACAAAAGACGGCCGATCAGTCGGCTGATAATTGTTGCGTGTGTACGAGGCATCAAGGACTTAAGACCAGTATGTATTGGGGGGGACTTTTTATAAATGGTGGACAAAGGCTTAGACACTGACTCCTCTCTAAGAAGATTTTCATGGGCCGAGGTATACGATATATAAAGCAACAGGCTTATTATCAAATTTAGTTTGGAAGGTATGTCATTTTGTACATTTTACTAGTTTGTAGTGTTTACAAAGTGACAGTTTTGATTTGAGTAAATTTGCCACAATGTCTCAGGAGTAATCTTGTTTCCTCCAAAGGTGGTTTTATCAAATCATTAAAAGCTGTAGTTTGGCCTGGGATGCCCAAATATTTGCACGCGATGGCCTGATTATGCTGAAATGGTGCTCAGCAGTATTCCTATGTTGGATAATTACAATAAGATGGTTCTGGGGGAAACAATTAAAACAAATCATATGCTTTCTTTTTTTGTGGGGGAGGGGTATAATAGTATATCTTCTATCTCTGGATGGTATTTCTCCTGTTTATTTAGAAAATTAAACTGACATAAGGGTGCCAGAGAACTGTCATAAGAAGGGGCTGAGCTGTGAATGCGCTTGTGCGGAATTCTCAGTCTGTCAGCTGTCAGAGCAAACTGAATGAAGTCAGATGCACAACATGTACTATCTTTATATAGACTTGTGCTACCGTGAAAATTTAAAGGAGACCTGCATTAAAAAAAAATCCCACAAAATTCATGCATTTAAAATTATAACATAGTTGCATTATACTTTTTAAAATGTATGCAAACTGTTCAGATGTTGGACATAATGCTTTTCTACCACTGTCTACAGAAAGTCTGCTCTTCTTCTGGGAAGGAATATTTAACCTAGGGATGCACCGATTCCGACTTTTTTGGACCAGATACCGATATCTGGCGTTGTGAAATCGCCGATACCGGAACCAATCCGGAGCTACACACAAAGCATGCGGCTGCAGTACAGAGCAAAGCCGCTGCTTCATGTGTGCGGCTCCTCCATTCACAGGCGGAGTGCATCTGATATCACTCCGCTTGTGAGCCGGGACTATACAGGAAGTAGCGGCTCCCATCCCATACTACTACTACACCAAGTAAGGGATGGCTGAGCCGTTACTAAGCAAAAACCGGATCGGCCAGTGGATCGGTCAATGTTACCGATCCCCCGATCCAGCTATAATGGCCATATCGGCGCCGATTTCCGATCCGAATATCGGATCGGTGCATCCCTAATTTAAACAAACTCCGCAAAGGCTCTGCTACAGCTAGTTGTTAAAAGTGGAACTACACCGTATCTAAGCACCACAAACCAAAAACGCTATTTAATTCATTAATTGTATTCAAAGCAAACACACCCATCCATGCTTTATTTAGATGAGAAATCACTTTAACCACTTGCCGACCACTCCATGCAGATTTACTGTGGCAGGGCGGCTTGGCTGCACATAATCACGTAGATCTAATGCCTCGTACACACGCATCGATAGTTGGCCGTGAATTTTCGGCCAACGTCCGATTGGCCGATTTTCGGCTTGTTAGTATGATGCTTTCGACAACCGACACCGACTTTTCGGCCGAACAAAATCTGGTGTGCAGGCTATAAAATTTTTGTTGGCTGTCAACAGAACGGCCGATTTTCGGTCAGTCAGTACAGATTTTGGCAGACAAAAATCTGATGAGCAAGACTGGGCATGCTCAGAGAAGAAAAAACACACGGAAAGTAAACCAGAGCATGACATCACTTCTGAAGTTGGTTTTTGTTGGCCGAGAAAATTCGTGTGCAGTCTAGAGCACATTTCAACCAACACAGCAACACTGGACAAAAAACGGCCTATCGGTCGGCCGATAATCGTTGCTTGTGTACGAGACATAAGTGCTTAGGTGCATGCAGTCTCGGCAGCGCATGCGTGCCGCTGTGATTAGACACAGCGGGAGCCAGACTGCAAGAGGAGCGGGCTGGATCGCCGCCGGCCTCCCATGATCTTCGGGGGAAACTGACAGGAGAACTGCCTGCCTATGTAAACAAAGCAGGCGGCTCTCCTGTCAGACAGGCACAGTGAGATAGTGTGTCTCAGCTAAGGTGAAATACTGATCTCTGTGTGCCTGTCACAGAGCCCCCCCCCCCCCCCCCCCCACAGTTAGTAAGCACAATTAGACTCACACTTAACCCCTTGATCACCCCCAGTATTAAACCCTTCCCTGCCAGTGTCATTTATACAGTAACAGTGCATATTATTTAGCACTGATCACTGTATTGGTGTCACTGGTCCCCAAAGTGTCAGTGTCAGATTTGCCCGCCGCAATGTCGCAGTCCTGCTAAAAATCGCTGATCGCCGCCATTACTAATAAAAACAAAAAATAAAGTCCAAAAATCTTCAGTTTGTAAACGCTATAACTTTTGCGCAAACCATTTAAAATATGCTTTTTGGGATTTTTTTTTTAAAGAAAGATATGTGGCAGAATACAAATTGACCTAAACTGATAAAAAAAATTTTTATTTTTTCAATTTTTTTATTGGGAATGTGTTATAGCAAAAAGTAAAAAATATATATATATATTTTTAAATTGTCCTTTTTTTTGTTTATAGTGCAAAATCTAAAAACCGCTGAGGCGTTCAAATACCACCCAAAGAAAGCTCTATTTGTGGAGGAAAAAAAAGGATATAAATTGTATTTGGGTACAGCGTCGCATGAACGCACAATTGTTAAAGTAACGCAATGCCGAATCGCAGAAAATGGCCTGGTCATTCTGGAGCTGGAGTAGTTAAAAAACACCCTCCTAGCATTTTTGGCTCTGGCCATCTTGAGAAAGGGCAGATAATTATTGAAGCATTTACTACCTGAAATCCATCTGCCCCTAGCTCAGGCATGCAGGCAGGAGGTTGTGCTTCGCTAAGAAATCTTCTCCCCTAGATGAAAGAATAAAAAAATTGTCCATGAGTACAAAAGTAAATATATGTTCCTATCTATTTACCAATGCTAGCAGCATAAGTATTAAAAATAGTCAATATTGATTGAGAACATAAAGTTCCACTTTAAGGCCATGATCACACTGGTCCTGGTCCGATTTGACATGTCAAATCGCATGTCAAATCGGACCCAATTGCCGACAATTGCACCATCCAGTTTCTGTACTACTTTTGGTGTCTGTGACATGGCCCCCATGTTCAGCTTAACTCACACGATTTCAAAACAGCCTCAGTGTGAACCTGAACTAAAGTTTATCTCTCGTCAACAACTAAGGGCTCGTTGATACAAGCTGACAAGGCAAAAAAGCCTTGTTCCCTATGAGGGCAATTCACACCACTGCATTGCAGCAGTTCGCACTGATATAAAGTACTGCAACACTGCTGTGTGAATAAAACTTAAAGCGGTTGTAAACCCAATAACAAAAAAAAAAAAACCTGCAAGACAAAGGCATAATGAGCTAGTATGCATCGCATACTAGCTCATTATGTATTACTTACCTTAGAACGAAGCCCCGACACGGACCCCCGGACATCGCTGCGGGCGCTGCCATGATCCCTCGGCGTCTCTTCCGGGTTTGGCGGCTCCGGTGCTGTGATTGGCCGGAGCCGCGATGACGTCACTCCCGCGCATGAGCGCGGGAGTGATTTTTGCGGCAAGCTCCTGCAAGGAAAACTGAAGGCCCCCCAGACCTTCAGAGCGCATGCGTCGCTCACGTGAGCGGCGGCATGCACTGCAAATATCTCCTAAACCGTGCCGGTTTAGGAGATATTAATTGTACCTACAGGTAAGCCTTATTATAGGCTTACCTGTAGGTAAAAGTGTCAAAAAGCAAGATACTACCGCTTTAAGGTGGTTCTAAAGAGAAGGTTTTGTACCTTAAAGCATTGTGCATTCTATTTATTAAAGTCAAAATCCTTCTTGGTACAGCTCCTCCCCCAGCCCTTATACTTACCTGAGGCCCATCCCAATCCAGCAATGTTTATGAGCGTAACTCTCCCAGGTATCTCTCTCTCCTCATTGGCTCACACAGCAATGGGAGCCATTGTCCATCTCAGCCAGTGAGCCAATGAGGGGAGAGCGTGAGGGCTCACCGAGCCGTACTTTGTATGTGAATGGACAATTTCCATTCACAGGAGCGCAGCTCAGGAATGAGCTTGCTTGAGTGCCCCCATAGCAAGAGGCTTGATATTGGGGGCATTTGGCAGGGGGCAAGAGCCAGTACTGTTGGTGGGGGGGGGGGGGGCTCAAAAGGAAGAGGATCGGGGCTACTCCATGCAAAACCATTACACAGAGCAGGTAAGTATACTATGCTTGTTTTTTTTTTTTTTTAAATGTAATCCCATTTTATAAAAAAAAGGAATAACAAAAAAATAAACTGTGCAATGCTCCAATCCCCCTTTACTACCAGCTCCAATCCCCCTTTACTACCAGCTCCAATCCCCCTTTACTACCAGCTCCAATCCCCCTTTACTTCCCGCTTTATCACCAGCGGCTGTGCTAACAATGGCACTTGCTGGTGCAAACGGCTGCTTCAGTTTCTTATATGGTGTAACATTTAACGTTAAACAAAACTTTTGGTTTAAATTGTCAAATCCAGGTGCAATAAAACAAAGGTGTGCAAAATATTCTAGTCCATTTTCTTCAGGAACCAGCCATTACCGGAGTAGAAAAGCCTGTCTCCTGACCACATGTTGCGGAGAAAGGATAATTGCTCTCTGTGAGCTCATGCTCTTCTGTCCCTGCAGACTCGCCTGCTCACTTATCCAGTGCCAGTCCTCTTATTGGTTAAATACAGCCCTTCCTAATTCACAACCAGATCAAAGAACATGTCTGTGATCATGTGTGTAATCAGTAGGTTTGTTTACTCAACGAGCTGAAGGGAAATCATATGCAAGGGTCAAGCAACCTTCTTAACCTATTTCACATACTTAGTCCTTATTCATCAGGAGTTTGGAGCTTAAGCCCCTCCCCATCCCTGAGCTCATGCCCCTCCCCATCCCTGAGCTCATGCCCCTCCCCATCCCTGAGCTCATGCCCCTCCCCATCCCTGAGCCCATGCCCCTCCCCATCCCTCAGCTCATGCCCCTCCCCATCCCTGAGCTCATTCCCCTCCCCATCCCTGAGCTCATGCCCCTCCCCATCCCTGAGCTCATGCCCCTCCCCATCCCTGAGCTCATGCCCCTCCCCATCCCTGAGCTCATGCCCCTCCCCATCCCTGAGCTCATGCCCCTTCCCATCCCTGAGCTCATGCCCCTTCCCATCCCTGAGCTCATGCCCCTTCCCATCCCTGAGCTCATGCCCCTCCCCATCCCTGAGCTCATGCCCCTCCCCATCCCTGAGCTCATGCCCCTCCCCATCCCTGAGCTCATGCCCCTCCCCATCCCTGAGCTCATGCCCCTCCCCATCCCTGAGCTCATGCCCCTCCCCATCCCTGAGCTCATAAGGGAATTCCATAGAGCATGTGTGTCAAACATCAATTTCATCCCGGGCTGCATAAGCATTACGGTTGCCCTCAAAGGGCTGATTGTATCTTTAAGACCATATAAATAGGTCTACTCCTAATCATATTAAATAATTGCCTCTGCATTCCATTATTACTGGTTTTAGTGATAACTTTAAGACTTAAAGCGGAGTTCCACCCTAAAAATGAACTTTCCACCGTCCGTTGGCTAAAAAAACCTGAAAAAGAATTGGATAATTTAAATTTTTTTTTAGCTTCACTTAACCTTGTTTTAATAAAAATAAATTTACCTTCCTTCCTCTTCCTCCCTCTGCGGCCGTGGCCCCCGACATCACTTCCTCTTTTGCATTGACTCCTGGGAGATGAACGTCATCAATCCCAGGAGTCAATGCACCTGCACTGGTGTCACTCGTCACTTCCGATGCAGGCACGTCCTTCCCTGCTGAACAGCTTCTGGGCATGCACAGAACCAGCTGTGGGATGAGGCGTCTGCCCCGGAAGTTACGAGCATTCTGGGACTCCGACATCACTGTAGAGGACACGAAGAGGGACGCTCCGGCTTCAGCTGCCCACACCTGAGATGGCAGCGCTGGACAAAACATTTTCAAGGTAAGTTTTTCTTCTTACAGGTAAGTTAAACAGGGGACAGTTCAGAGACTATCATTGCTTAAATGCACTAGCCCTGACTGTCCCAGGGGTATTTTTATCTAAAATTCTTTTTTTGCCCGGAAATCCACTTTAAGCTGTGAAGGGCAGGCTCAGACCGGCACAGAGCCCACTCCCACTCCTGTAGCAGATGATGCAAGTCTGAAAAGGACCTTAACAAACTGCTGGTATCCTCTACAAGAAACTCTTAGAGACTGCTCAGATGGAACATGGTTCCCTCATGGAGTTCTGTCTGAGCAGACTCCATTCAAATTTCTTGTAAATTTCAGACTTGCATCATCTTCTACAGGAGTGTGAGTGGGCTCTGTGCTGCTCTGCACCTGCCCTTTATAGCTTGAACCAGAGCTCCACCCAAAACGGGAAGCTTTGCTTGTTTGCTTCCTCCCCCCTCTGCTGCCACATTTGGCACCTTCCTGGGGGGTGGCCAGGGAGAGGGGGGAGGTTTTGTCGCTCGGTCCCCCTCCTCTTTCCCCCCACTGCTGGGCCATTCATAATGACGCAACCTGCATACGCAGTAGGGAGCTGGCCTGTGAGTCCGCAAGGCTTCACTGCTGGTTTCCCTTACAAGAAATGGCGACGGCAGAACCCAAGATCCATTTGAAATATCGGCTGGGGTGAAGACACCACTGGATTTGTGGACTGGTAAGTGTTCTGATGTTAGTCAGCAGCTACAGTATTTGTATTTGTATTGTATATATTTATATTTTTCTGACGGAGCCTGGAACTCCTCTTTAAGTCTTAAGTTATGACTTAAAGCAGTAATAATTACAATATTTTCAACTGGCATAGAATTGTATTTGTCTCATATTAACTATAAGCAGATATCCAGAGCACCCCACCCCCTTACATTATATCTCAAGAGCCACACCCTCCATCAGAAGTCAAGAGTCCCCCACCCTCCCTAACATCACCCCCCCCCCCCACACCTTTTGTTACTGCCAAGAATAAGTTGGGGCAGAGCTGGGAGGCAGAAATTGCAGGGTTTGTAGGAGAACCAGAGGAGGACTGAAGTCAGCTGTCAGTCTGCTTAATGCTGAGACCAGGGTAGGCAGAGATGAGAGGGTGCTGCAGCTGCACAGAGGTGCGCAGGATCTGCTGGAGAAGTTCTGTTCTCTCTTCTTCTGACTGCTTGATGGGGAGTGACGAGCCTCTCCGCGGCTGCAAGGAGAATCGCAGGATTTGGCAGAGGCATTCTGTCCTCTCTGCTGCCGACTGCTAAGAAAAGGTAGGGAGAGAGACCAGAGGGGTGCTGCAGCAGAGGTGCGAGGGCCACATGAAATGGCCTGGCTGGCTGTGTTTGGTCCATGTGCCTTGTGTTTGACACGTTCCATAGAGAATGGTGCTGTAAATACAGTGCCTTGCAAAAGTATTCGGCCCCCTTGAACTTTTTGACCTTTTGCCACATTTCAGGCTTCAAACATAAAGATATAAAACTGTAATTTTTTGTGAAGAATCAACAAGTGGGACACAATAATGAGGTGGAACGAAATTTATTGGATATTTGAAACTTTTTTAACAAATAAAAAACTGAAAAATTATTCAGCCCCCTTAAGTTAATACTTCGTAGCACCACCTTTTGCTGCGATTACAGCTGTAAGTCGCTTGGGGTATGTCTCTATCAGTTTTGCATATCCAGAGACTGAAATTTTTGCCCATTCCTCCTTGCGAAACAGCTCGAGGTCAGTGAGGATGGATGGAGAGCGTTTGTGAACAGCAGTTTTCAGTTCTTTGCACAGATTCTCGATTGGATTCAGGTCTGGACTTTGACTTGGCCATTCTAACACCTGGATAGGTTTATTTGTGAACCATTCCATTGTAGATTTTGCTTTATGTTTTGGATCATTGTCTTGTTGGAAGACAAATCTCCGTCCCAGTCTCAGGTCTTTTGCAGACTCCATCAGGTTTTCTTCCAGAATGGTCCTGTGTTTGGCTCTATCCATCTTCCCATCAATTTTAACCATCTTCCCTGTCCCTGCTGAAGAAAAGCAGGCCCAAATCATGATGCTGCCACCACCATGTTTGACAGTGGGAATGGTGTGTTCAGGGTGATGAGCTGTGTTGCTTTTACGCCAAACATAACGTTTTGCATTGTTGCCAAAAAGTTCGATTTTGGTTTCATCTGACCAGAGCACCTTCTTCCACATGTTTGGTGTGTCTCCCAGGTGGCTTGTGGCAAACCTTAAATGACACTTTTTATGGATATCTTTAAGAAATGGCTTTCTTCTTGCCACTCTTCCATAAAGGCCAGATTTGTGCAGTATACGACTGATTGTTGTCCTATGGACAGAGTCTCTCACCTCAGCTGTAGATCTCTGCAGTTCATCCAGAGTGATCATGGGCCTCTTGGCTGCATCTCTGATCAGTCTTCTCCTTGTATGAGCTGAAAGTTTAGAGGGACGGCCAGGTCTCGTAGATTTGCAGTGGTCTGATACTCCTTCCATTTCAATATTATCGCTTGCACAGTGCTCCTTGGGATGTTTAAAGCTTGGGAAATCTTTTTGTATCCAAATCCGGCTTTGAACTTCTCCACAACAGTATCTCGAACCTGCCTGGGGTGTTCCTTGTTCTTCATGATGCTCTATGTGCTTTAAACGGACCTCTGAGACTATCGCAGTGCAGGTGCATTTATACAGAGACTTGATTACACACAGGTGGATTCTATTTATCATCATTAGTCATTTAGGTCAACATTGGATCATTCAGAGATCCTCACTGAACTTCTGGAGAGAGTTTGCTGCACTGAAAGTAAAGGGGCTGAATAATTTTGCACGCCCAATTTTTCAGTTTTTTATTAAAGTTTGAAATATGCAATAAATTTCGTTCCACTTCATGATTGTGTCCCACTTGTTGATTCTTCACAAAAAAAAACAGTTTTATATCTTTGTTTGAAGCCTGAAATGTGGCAAAAGATCAAAGTTCAAGGGGGCCGAATACTTTTGCAAGGCACTGTACATGATGCTGCCCTCTGATGCATTTAGGTTTAGCTCACTACCAGAGTTTGAGAAGGGTCACTAGGACCTGTGACGTCACCAAACTGAAGACATCTGGCAAAAGGTTTGCACGCTTTTTTTTTTTTTTTTTTTTTTTTTTTTAACTATGTTTAGTGCTTCAGTGGTGAGTGCAAACTGGGTGCACGGCTGGTTACCCCATAGTTGGGCTTTATCTTATTGCCTCGAAATGCATCTGAGCAAACCTAGTACATTCACGTTGGCTCCACATTCTGTATGAAACTTATGTCTTCAGCATGTGGGGAAAATGTTGCAGCTCATATATATTAAAGTTTCCATTGACATTGAGTAAATAATTGGTAGCTTTCTAGTTATAGCCACTCAAGCTGTAAAGGTGACAACGTCTATCATTCAGAACACATAGAGAACAATGTAATGGGTTTTCCTGTTATTTGTACGAGGAATGAAAAGAGAAGCATTTCATTTTCTCCCTCCGGCACTGATATTATCATTCTGGCCCTCCAGAGCTCTACAAGCAACATCCTTTGTAGTTGACTGTGCCTGGGGAAACACAAGTAACCCCCACCGGGGACATCTATTTTTAATATTTTACATTTTTAAT